>NW_026973916.1:0-247999 GCF_034640455.1 Diachasmimorpha longicaudata | reverse complement strand
ATTTCCAAAGATATGGACGAAAAACGGTCTGAGTCCAAATCCGGGCCCGTTTTGCTCTAGGAGGCCCAGGAGCCGAGAAAATCGCGAAAAACGAAAAAATCGACTTTAGAAAATTGCCGGACCACTAAGACAATCGGAAATCGTCTCACGAATGGAATGGCGCCAGCCAAATTGTCCTAGCTATGATATGTCCAAAGATATGGGCGAAAAACGGTGTGTGGCCAAATCCGTGCCCGTTTTGCTCTAGGAGGCCCAGGAGCCGAGAAAAAGGCGAAAAACGAAAAAATCGACTGTGGACAATTCCCGGACCCCTAGAGAAATCGGAAATCGTCTCACGAATCCAATGGCGCCAGCCAAATTCTCCTAGCTCTGATATTTCCAAAGATATGGACGAAAAACGGTCTGAGTCCAAATCCGGGCCCGTTTTGCTCTAGGAGGCCCAGGAGCCGAGAAAATCGCGAAAAACGAAAAAATCGACTTTAGAAAATTGCCGGACCCCTAGGAAAATCGGAAATCGTCTGACGAATCGAATGGCGCCAGCCAAATTGTCCTAGCTATGATATTTCCAAAGATATGGACGAAAAACGGTCTGAGTCCAAATCCGGGCCCGTTTTGCTCTAGGAGGCCCAGGAGCCGAGAAAATCGCGAAAAACGAAAAAATCGACTTTAGAAAATTCCTGGACCCCTAGGAAAATCGGAAATCGTCTCACGAATCGAATGGCGCCAGCCAAATTGTCCTAGCTATGACATTTCCAAAGATATGGGCGAAAAACGGTGTGTGGCCAAATCCGTGCCCGTTTTGTTCTAGGAGGCCCAGGAGCCGAGAAAAAGGCGAAAAACGAAAAAATCGACTGTGGACAATTCCCGAACCCCTAGAAAAATCGGAAATCGTCTCACGAATCGAATGGCGCCAGCCAAATTGTCCTAGCTATGATATTTCCAAAGATATGGACGAAAAACGGTCTGAGTCCAAATCCGGGCCCGTTTTGCTCTAGGAGGCCCAGGAGCCGAGAAAATCGCGAAAAACGAAAAAATCGACTTTAGAAAATTGCCGGACCCCTAGGAAAATCGGAAATCGTCTCACGAATCGAATGGCGCCAGCCAAATTGTCCTAGCTATAATATTTCCAAAGATATGGACGAAAAACGGTGTGTGGCCAAATCCGTGCCCGTTTTGCTCTAGGAGGCCCAGGAGACGAGAAAAAGGCGAAAAACGAAAAAATCGACTGTGGACAATTCCCGGACCCCTAGAAAAATCGGAAATCGTCTCACGAATCCAATGGCGCCAGCCAAATTCTCCTAGCTATGAGATTTCCAAAGATATGGACGAAAAACGGTCTGAGTCCAAATCCGGGCCCGTTTTGCTCTAGGAGGCCCAGGAGCCGAGAAAATCGCGAAAAACGAAAAAATCGACTTTAGAAAATTCCCGGACCCCTAGGAAAATCGGAAATCGTCTCACGAATCGAATGGCGCCAGCCAAATTGTCCTAGCTATGACATTTCCAAAGATATGGGCGAAAAACGGTGTGTGGCCAAATCCGTGCCCGTTTTGCTCTAGGAGGCCCAGGAGCCGAGAAAAAGGCGAAAAACGAAAAAATCGACTGTGGACAATTCCCGAACCCCTAGAAAAATCGGAAATCGTCTCACGAATCCAATTGCGTCAGCCAAATTCTTCTAGCTATGATATTTCCAAAGATATGGACGAAAAACGATCTGAGTCCAAATCCGGGCCCGTTTTGCTCTAGGAGGCCCAGGAGCCGAGAAAATCGCGAAAAACGAAAAAATCGACTTTAGAAAATTCCCGGACCCCTAGAAAAATCGGAAATCGTCTCACGAATCGAATGGCGCCAGCCAAATTGTCCTAGCTATGATATTTCCAAAGATATGGGCGAAAAACGGTGTGTGGCCAAATCCGTGCCCGTTTTGCTCTAGGAGGCCCAGGAGCCGAGAAAATCGCGAAAAACGAAAAAATCGACTTTACAAAATTGCCGGACCCCTAGGAAAATCGGAAATCGTCTCACGAATCGAATGGCGCCAGCCAAATTGTCCTAGCTATGATATTTCCAAAGATATGGACGAAAAACGGTCTGAGTCCAAATCCGGGCCCGTTTTGCCTTAGGAGGCCCAGGAGCCGAGAAAATCGCGAAAAACGAAAAAATCGACTTTAGAAAATTGCCGGACCCCTAGGAAAATCGGAAATCGTCTCACGAATCGAATGGCGCCAGCCAAATTGTCGTAGCTATAATATTTCCAAAGATATGGACGAAAAACGGTGTGTGGCCAAATCCGTGCCCGTTTTGCTCTAGGAGGCCCAGGAGACGAGAAAAAGGCGAAAAACGAAAAAATCGACTGTGGACAATTCCCGGACCCCTAGAAAAATCGGAAATCGTCTCACGAATCCAATGGCGCCAGCCAAATTCTCCTAGCTATGATATTTCCAAAGATATGGACGAAAAACGGTCTGAGTCCAAATCCGGGCCCGTTTTGCTCTAGGAGGCCCAGGAGCCGAGAAAATCGCGAAAAACGAAAAAATCGACTTTAGAAAATTGCCGGACCCCTAGGAAAATCGGAAATCGTCTCACGAATCGAATGGCGCCAGCCAAATTGTCCTAGCTATAATATTTCCAAAGATATGGGCGAAAAACGGTGTGTGGCCAAATCCGTGCCCGTATTGCTCTAGGAGGCCCAACAGCCGAGACAAAGGCGAAAAACGAAAAAATCGAATGTGGACAATTCCCGGACCCCTAGAAAAATCGGAAATCGTCTCACGAATCCAATGGCGTCAGCCAAATTCTTCTAGCTATGATATTTCCAAAGATATGGACGAAAAACGGTCTGAGTCCAAATCCGGGCCCGTTTTGCTCTAGGAGGCCCAGGAGCCGAGAAAATCGCGAAAAACGAAAAAATCGACTTTAGAAAATTGCCGGACCCCTAGGAAAATCGGAAATCGTCTCACGAATCGAATGGCGCCAGCCAAATTGTCCTAGCTATAATATTTCCAAAGATATGGACGAAAAACGGTGTGTGGCCAAATCCGTGCCCGTTTTGCTCTAGGAGGCCCAGGAGACGAGAAAAAGGCGAAAAACGAAAAAATCGACTGTGGACAATTCCCGGACCCCTAGAAAAATCGGAAATCGTCTCACGAATCCAATGGCGCCAGCCAAATTCTCCTAGCTATGATATTTCCAAAGATATGGACGAAAAACGGTCTGAGTCCAAATCCGGGCCCGTTTTGCTCTAGGAGGCCCAGGAGCCGAGAAAATCGCGAAAAACGAAAAAATCGACTTTAGAAAATTGCCGGACCCCTAGGAAAATCGGAAATCGTCTCACGAATCGAATGGCGCCAGCCAAATTGTCCTAGCTATAATATTTCCAAAGATATGGGCGAAAAACGGTGTGTGGCCAAATCCGTGCCCGTATTGCTCTAGGAGGCCCAACAGCCGAGACAAAGGCGAAAAACGAAAAAATCGAATGTGGACAATTCCCGGACCCCTAGAAAAATCGGAAATCGTCTCACGAATCCAATGGCGTCAGCCAAATTCTTCTAGCTATGATATTTCCAAAGATATGGACGAAAAACGGTCTGAGTCCAAATCCGGGCCCGTTTTGCTCTAGGAGGCCCAGGAGCCGAGAAAATCGCGAAAAACGAAAAAATCGACTTTAGAAAATTGCCGGACCCCTAGGAAAATCGGAAATCGTCTCACGAATCGAATGGCGCCAGCCAAATTGTCCTAGCTATGATATTTCCAAAGATATGGGCGAAAAACGGTGTGTGGCCAAATCCGTGCCCGTTTTGCTCTAGGAGGCCCAGGAGCCGAGAAAAAGGCGAAAAACGAAAAAATCGACTGTGGACAATTCCCGAACCCCTAGAAAAATCGGAAATCGTCTCACGAATCCAATGGCGTCAGCCAAATTCTTCTAGCTATGATATTTCCAAAGATATGGACGAAAAACGGTCTGAGTCCAAATCCGGGCCCGTTTTGCTCTAGGAGGCCCAGGAGCCGAGAAAATCGCGAAAAACGAAAAAATCGACTTTAGAAAATTGCCGGACCCCTAGGAAAATCGGAAATCGTCTCACGAATCGAATGGCGCCAGCCAAATTGTCCTAGCTATGATATTTCCAAAGATATGGACGAAAAACGGTCTGAGTCCAAATCCGGGCCCGTTTTGCTCTAGGAGGCCCAGGAGCCGAGAAAATCGCGAAAAACGAAAAAATCGACTTTAGAAAATTCCCGGACCCCTAGGAAAATCGGAAATCGTCTCACGAATCGAATGGCGCCAGCCAAATTGTCCTAGCTATGACATTTCCAAAGATATGGGCGAAAAACGGTGTGTGGCCAAATCCGTGCCCGTTTTGCTCTAGGAGGCCCAGGAGCCGAGAAAAAGGCGAAAAACGAAAAAATCGACTGTGGACAATTCCCGAACCCCTAGAAAAATCGGAAATCGTCTCACGAATCCAATTGCGTCAGCCAAATTCTTCTAGCTATGATATTTCCAAAGATATGGACGAAAAACGGTCTGAGTCCAAATCCGGGCCCGTTTTGCTCTAGGAGGCCCAGGAGCCGAGAAAATCGCGAAAAACGAAAAAATCGACTTCAGAAAATTCCCGGACCCCTAGAAAAATCGGGAATCGTCTCACGAATCCAATGGCGCCAGCCAAATTCTCCTAGCTATGATATTTCCAAAGATATGGACGAAAAACGGTCTGAGTCCAAATCCGGGCCCGTTTTGCTCTAGGAGGCCCAGGAGCCGAGAAAATCGCGAAAAACGAAAAAATCGACTTTAGAAAATTGCCGGACCACTAAGACAATCGGAAATCGTCTCACGAATCGAATGGCGCCAGCCAAATTGTCCTAGCTATGATATTTCCAAAGATATGGGCGAAAAACGGTGTGTGGCCAAATCCGTGCCCGTTTTGCTCTAGGAGGCCCAGGAGCCGAGACAAAGGCGAAAAACGAAACAATCGACTGTGGACAATTCCCGAACCCCTAGAAAAATCGGAAATCGTCTCACGAATCCAATGGCGTCAGCCAAATTCTTCTAGCTATGATATTTCCAAAGATATGGACGAAAAACGGTCTGAGTCCAAATCCGGGCCCGTTTTGCTCTAGGAGGCCCAGGAGCCGAGAAAATCGCGAAAAACGAAAAAATCGACTTTAGAAAATTGCCGGACCCCTAGGAAAATCGGAAATCGTCTCACGAATCGAATGGCGCCAGCCAAATTGTCCTAGCTATGATATTTCCAAAGATATGGACGAAAAACGGTCTGAGTCCAAATCCGGGCCCGTTTTGCTCTAGGAGGCCCAGGAGCCGAGAAAATCGCGAAAAACGAAAAAATCGACTTTAGAAAATTCCCGGACCCCTAGGAAAATCGGAAATCGTCTCACGAATCGAATGGCGCCAGCCAAATTGTCCTAGCTATGACATTTCCAAAGATATGGGCGAAAAACGGTGTGTGGCCAAATCCGTGCCCGTTTTGCTCTAGGAGGCCCAGGAGCCGAGAAAAAGGCGAAAAACGAAAAAATCGACTGTGGACAATTCCCGAACCCCTAGAAAAATCGGAAATCGTCTCACGAATCCAATTGCGTCAGCCAAATTCTTCTAGCTATGATATTTCCAAAGATATGGACGAAAAACGGTCTGAGTCCAAATCCGGGCCCGTTTTGCTCTAGGAGGCCCAGGAGCCGAGAAAATCGCGAAAAACGAAAAAATCGACTTCAGAAAATTCCCGGACCCCTAGAAAAATCGGGAATCGTCTCACGAATCCAATGGCGCCAGCCAAATTCTCCTAGCTATGATATTTCCAAAGATATGGACGAAAAACGGTCTGAGTCCAAATCCGGGCCCGTTTTGCTCTAGGAGGCCCAGGAGCCGAGAAAATCGCGAAAAACGAAAAAATCGACTTTAGAAAATTGCCGGACCACTAAGACAATCGGAAATCGTCTCACGAATCGAATGGCGCCAGCCAAATTGTCCTAGCTATGATATTTCCAAAGATATGGGCGAAAAACGGTGTGTGGCCAAATCCGTGCCCGTTTTGCTCTAGGAGGCCCAGGAGCCGAGACAAAGGCGAAAAACGAAACAATCGACTGTGGACAATTCCCGAACCCCTAGAAAAATCGGAAATCGTCTCACGAATCCAATGGCGCCAGCCAAATTGTCCTAGCAATGATATTTCCAAAGATATGGACGAAAAACGATCTGAGTCCAAATCCGGGCCCGTTTTGCTCTAGGAGGCCCAGGAGCCGAGAAAATCGCGAAAAACGAAAAAATCGACTTTAGAAAATTCCCGGACCCCTAGAAAAATCGGAAATCGTCTCACGAATCGAATGGCGCCAGCCAAATTGGCCTAGCTATGATATTTCCAAAGATATGGGCGAAAAACGGTGTGTGGCCAAATCCGTGCCCGTTTTGCTCTAGGAGGCCCAGGAGCCGAGAAAATCGCGAAAAACGAAAAAATCGACTTTAGAAAATTGCCGGACCCCTAGGAAAATCGGAAATCGTCTCACGAATCGAATGGCGCCAGCCAAATTGTCCTAGCTATAATATTTCCAAAGATATGGGCGAAAAACGGTGTGTGGCCAAATCCGTGCCCGTATTGCTCTAGGAGGCCCAACAGCCGAGACAAAGGCGAAAAACGAAAAAATCGAATGTGGACAATTCCCGGACCCCTAGAACAATCGGAAATCGTCTCACGAATCCAATGGCGTCAGCCAAATTCTTCTAGCTATGATATTTCCAAAGATATGGACGAAAAACGGTCTGAGTCCAAATCCGGGCCCGTTTTGCTCTAGGAGGCCCAGGAGCCGAGAAAATCGCGAAAAACGAAAAAATCGACTTTAGAAAATTGCCGGACCCCTAGGAAAATCGGAAATCGTCTCACGAATCGAATGGCGCCAGCCAAATTGTCCTAGCTATGATATTTCCAAAGATATGGGCGAAAAACGGTGTGTGGCCAAATCCGTGCCCGTTTTGCTCTAGGAGGCCCAGGAGCCGAGAAAAAGGCGAAAAACGAAAAAATCGACTGTGGACAATTCCCGAACCCCTAGAAAAATCGGAAATCGTCTCACGAATCCAATGGCGTCAGCCAAATTCTTCTAGCTATGATATTTCCAAAGATATGGACGAAAAACGGTCTGAGTCCAAATCCGGGCCCGTTTTGCTCTAGGAGGCCCAGGAGCCGAGAAAATCGCGAAAAACGAAAAAATCGACTTTAGAAAATTGCCGGACCACTAAGACAATCGGAAATCGTCTCACGAATCGAATGGCGCCAGCCAAATTGTCCTAGCTATGATATTTCCAAAGATATGGGCGAAAAACGGTGTGTGGCCAAATCCGTGCCCGTTTTGCTCTAGGAGGCCCAGGAGCCGAGACAAAGGCGAAAAACGAAACAATCGACTGTGGACAATTCCCGAACCCCTAGAAAAATCGGAAATCGTCTCACGAATCCAATGGCGCCAGCCAAATTGTCCTAGCAATGATATTTCCAAAGATATGGACGAAAAACGATCTGAGTCCAAATCCGGGCCCGTTTTGCTCTAGGAGGCCCAGGAGCCGAGAAAATCGCGAAAAACGAAAAAATCGACTTTAGAAAATTCCCGGACCCCTAGAAAAATCGGAAATCGTCTCACGAATCGAATGGCGCCAGCCAAATTGGCCTAGCTATGATATTTCCAAAGATATGGGCGAAAAACGGTGTGTGGCCAAATCCGTGCCCGTTTTGCTCTAGGAGGCCCAGGAGCCGAGAAAATCGCGAAAAACGAAAAAATCGACTTCAGAAAATTCCCGTACCCCTAGAAAAATCGGGAATCGTCTCACGAATCCAATGGCACCAGCCAAATTCTCCTAGCTATGATATTTCCAAAGATATGGACGAAAAACGGTCTGAGTCCAAATCCGGGCCCGTTTTGCTCTAGGAGGCCCAGGAGCCGAGAAAAAGGCGAAAAACGAAAAAATCGACTGTGGACAATTCCCGAACCCCTAGAAAAATCGGAAATCGTCTCACGAATCCAATTGCGTCAGCCAAATTCTTCTAGCTATGATATTTCCAAAGATATGGACGAAAAACGGTCTGAGTCCAAATCCGGGCCCGTTTTGCTCTAGGAGGCCCAGGAGCCGAGAAAATCGCGAAAAACGAAAAAATCGACTTCAGAAAATTCCCGGACCCCTAGAAAAATCGGGAATCGTCTCACGAATCCAATGGCGCCAGCCAAATTCTCCTAGCTATGATATTTCCAAAGATATGGACGAAAAACGGTCTGAGTCCAAATCCGGGCCCGTTTTGCTCTAGGAGGCCCAGGAGCCGAGAAAATCGCGAAAAACGAAAAAATCGACTTTAGAAAATTGCCGGACCACTAAGACAATCGGAAATCGTCTCACGAATGGAATGGCGCCAGCCAAATTGTCCTAGCTATGATATTTCCAAAGATATGGGCGAAAAACGGTGTGTGGCCAAATCCGTGCCCGTTTTGCTCTAGGAGGCCCAGGAGCCGAGAAAAAGGCGAAAAACGAAAAAATCGACTGTGGACAATTCCCGGACCCCTAGAGAAATCGGAAATCGTCTCACGAATCCAATGGCGCCAGCCAAATTCTCCTAGCTATGATATTTCCAAAGATATGGACGAAAAACGGTCTGAGTCCAAATCCGGGCCCGTTTTGCTCTAGGAGGCCCAGGAGCCGAGAAAATCGCGAAAAACGAAAAAATCGACTTTAGAAAATTGCCGGACCCCTAGGAAAATCGGAAATCGTCTGACGAATCGAATGGCGCCAGCCAAATTGTCCTAGCTATGATATTTCCAAAGATATGGACGAAAAACGGTCTGAGTCCAAATCCGGGCCCGTTTTGCTCTAGGAGGCCCAGGAGCCGAGAAAATCGCGAAAAACGAAAAAATCGACTTTAGAAAATTCCTGGACCCCTAGGAAAATCGGAAATCGTCTCACGAATCGAATGGCGCCAGCCAAATTGTCCTAGCTATGACATTTCCAAAGATATGGGCGAAAAACGGTGTGTGGCCAAATCCGTGCCCGTTTTGTTCTAGGAGGCCCAGGAGCCGAGAAAAAGGCGAAAAACGAAAAAATCGACTGTGGACAATTCCCGAACCCCTAGAAAAATCGGAAATCGTCTCACGAATCGAATGGCGCCAGCCAAATTGTCCTAGCTATGATATTTCCAAAGATATGGACGAAAAACGGTCTGAGTCCAAATCCGGGCCCGTTTTGCTCTAGGAGGCCCAGGAGCCGAGAAAATCGCGAAAAACGAAAAAATCGACTTTAGAAAATTGCCGGACCCCTAGGAAAATCGGAAATCGTCTCACGAATCGAATGGCGCCAGCCAAATTGTCCTAGCTATAATATTTCCAAAGATATGGACGAAAAACGGTGTGTGGCCAAATCCGTGCCCGTTTTGCTCTAGGAGGCCCAGGAGACGAGAAAAAGGCGAAAAACGAAAAAATCGACTGTGGACAATTCCCGGACCCCTAGAAAAATCGGAAATCGTCTCACGAATCCAATGGCGCCAGCCAAATTCTCCTAGCTATGAGATTTCCAAAGATATGGACGAAAAACGGTCTGAGTCCAAATCCGGGCCCGTTTTGCTCTAGGAGGCCCAGGAGCCGAGAAAATCGCGAAAAACGAAAAAATCGACTTTAGAAAATTCCCGGACCCCTAGGAAAATCGGAAATCGTCTCACGAATCGAATGGCGCCAGCCAAATTGTCCTAGCTATGACATTTCCAAAGATATGGGCGAAAAACGGTGTGTGGCCAAATCCGTGCCCGTTTTGCTCTAGGAGGCCCAGGAGCCGAGAAAAAGGCGATAAACGAAAAAATCGACTGTGGACAATTCCCGAACCCCTAGAAAAATCGGAAATCGTCTCACGAATCGAATTGCGTCAGCCAAATTCTTCTAGCTATGATATTTCCAAAGATATGGACGAAAAACGGTCTGAGTCCAAATCCGGGCCCGTTTTGCTCTAGGAGGCCCAGGAGCCGAGAAAATCGCGAAAAACGAAAAAATCGACTTTAGAAAATTGCCGGACCCCTAGGAAAATCGGAAATCGTCTCACGAATCGAATGGCGCTAGCCAAATTGTCCTAGCTATGATATTTCCAAAGATATGGGCGAAAAACGGTGTGTGGCCAAATCCGTGCCCGTTTTGCTCTAGGAGGCCCAGGAGCCGAGAAAATCGCGAAAAACGAAAAAATTGACTTTACAAAATTGCCGGACCCCTAGGAAAATCGGAAATCGTCTCACGAATCGAATGGCGCCAGCCAAATTGTCCTAGCTATGATATTTCCAAAGATATGGACGAAAAACGGTCTGAGTCCAAATCCGGGCCCGTTTTGCTCTAGGAGGCCCAGGAGCCGAGAAAATCGCGAAAAACGAAAAAATCGACTTTAGAAAATTGCCGGACCCCTAGGAAAATCGGAAATCGTCTCACGAATCGAATGGCGCCAGCCAAATTGTCCTAGCTATGATATTTCCAAAGATATGGGCGAAAAACGGTGTGTGGCCAAATCCGTGCCCGTTTTGCTCTAGGAGGCCCAGGAGCCGAGAAAATCGCGAAAAACGAAAAAATCGACTTCAGAAAATTCCCGGACCCCTAGGAAAATCGGAAATCGTCTCACGAATCGAATGGCGCCAGCCAAATTGTCCTAGCTATGATATTTCCAAAGATATGGACGAAAAACGGTCTGAGTCCAAATCCGGGCCCGTTTTGCCTTAGGAGGCCCAGGAGCCGAGAAAATCGCGAAAAACGAAAAAATCGACTTTAGAAAATTGCCGGACCCCTAGGAAAATCGGAAATCGTCTCACGAATCGAATGGCGCCAGCCAAATTGTCCTAGCTATAATATTTCCAAAGATATGGACGAAAAACGGTGTGTGGCCAAATCCGTGCCCGTTTTGCTCTAGGAGGCCCAGGAGACGAGAAAAAGGCGAAAAACGAAAAAATCGACTGTGGACAATTCCCGGACCCCTAGAAAAATCGGAAATCGTCTCACGAATCCAATGGCGCCAGCCAAATTCTCCTAGCTATGATATTTCCAAAGATATGGACGAAAAACGGTCTGAGTCCAAATCCGGGCCCGTTTTGCTCTAGGAGGCCCAGGAGCCGAGAAAATCGCGAAAAACGAAAAAATCGACTTTAGAAAATTGCCGGACCCCTAGGAAAATCGGAAATCGTCTCACGAATCGAATGGCGCCAGCCAAATTGTCCTAGCTATAATATTTCCAAAGATATGGGCGAAAAACGGTGTGTGGCCAAATCCGTGCCCGTATTGCTCTAGGAGGCCCAACAGCCGAGAAAAAGGCGAAAAACGAAAAAATCGAATGTGGACAATTCCCGGATCCCTAGAAAAATCGGAAATCGTCTCACGAATCCAATGGCGCCAGCCAAATTCTCCTAGCTATGATATTTCCAAAGATATGGACGAAAAACGGTCTGAGTCCAAATCCGGGCCCGTTTTGCTCTAGGAGGCCCAGTAGCCGAGAAAATCGCGAAAAACGAAAAAATCGACTTTAGAAAATTGCCGGACCACTAAGACAATCGGAAATCGTCTCACGAATCGAATGGCGCCAGCCAAATTGTCCTAGCTATGATATTTCCAAAGATATGGGCGAAAAACGGTGTGTGGCCAAATCCGTGCCCGTTTTGCTCTAGGAGGCCCAGGAGCCGAGACAAAGGCGAAAAACGAAACAATCGACTGTGGACAATTCCCGAACCCCTAGAAAAATCGGAAATCGTCTCACGAATCCAATGGCGCCAGCCAAATTGTCCTAGCAATGATATTTCCAAAGATATGGACGAAAAACGATCTGAGTCCAAATCCGGGCCCGTTTTGCTCTAGGAGGCCCAGGAGCCGAGAAAATCGCGAAAAACGAAAAAATCGACTTTAGAAAATTCCCGGACCCCTAGAAAAATCGGAAATCGTCTCACGAATCGAATGGCGCCAGCCAAATTGGCCTAGCTATGATATTTCCAAAGATATGGGCGAAAAACGGTGTGTGGCCAAATCCGTGCCCGTTTTGCTCTAGGAGGCCCAGGAGCCGAGAAAATCGCGAAAAACGAAAAAATCGACTTCAGAAAATTCCCGTACCCCTAGAAAAATCGGGAATCGTCTCACGAATCCAATGGCACCAGCCAAATTCTCCTAGCTATGATATTTCCAAAGATATGGACGAAAAACGGTCTGAGTCCAAATCCGGGCCCGTTTTGCTCTAGGAGGCCCAGGAGCCGAGAAAAAGGCGAAAAACGAAAAAATCGACTGTGGACAATTCCCGAACCCCTAGAAAAATCGGAAATCGTCTCACGAATCCAATTGCGTCAGCCAAATTCTTCTAGCTATGATATTTCCAAAGATATGGACGAAAAACGGTCTGAGTCCAAATCCGGGCCCGTTTTGCTCTAGGAGGCCCAGGAGCCGAGAAAATCGCGAAAAACGAAAAAATCGACTTCAGAAAATTCCCGGACCCCTAGAAAAATCGGGAATCGTCTCACGAATCCAATGGCGCCAGCCAAATTCTCCTAGCTATGATATTTCCAAAGATATGGACGAAAAACGGTCTGAGTCCAAATCCGGGCCCGTTTTGCTCTAGGAGGCCCAGGAGCCGAGAAAATCGCGAAAAACGAAAAAATCGACTTTAGAAAATTGCCGGACCACTAAGACAATCGGAAATCGTCTCACGAATGGAATGGCGCCAGCCAAATTGTCCTAGCTATGATATTTCCAAAGATATGGGCGAAAAACGGTGTGTGGCCAAATCCGTGCCCGTTTTGCTCTAGGAGGCCCAGGAGCCGAGAAAAAGGCGAAAAACGAAAAAATCGACTGTGGACAATTCCCGGACCCCTAGAGAAATCGGAAATCGTCTCACGAATCCAATGGCGCCAGCCAAATTCTCCTAGCTATGATATTTCCAAAGATATGGACGAAAAACGGTCTGAGTCCAAATCCGGGCCCGTTTTGCTCTAGGAGGCCCAGGAGCCGAGAAAATCGCGAAAAACGAAAAAATCGACTTTAGAAAATTGCCGGACCCCTAGGAAAATCGGAAATCGTCTGACGAATCGAATGGCGCCAGCCAAATTGTCCTAGCTATGATATTTCCAAAGATATGGACGAAAAACGGTCTGAGTCCAAATCCGGGCCCGTTTTGCTCTAGGAGGCCCAGGAGCCGAGAAAATCGCGAAAAACGAAAAAATCGACTTTAGAAAATTCCTGGACCCCTAGGAAAATCGGAAATCGTCTCACGAATCGAATGGCGCCAGCCAAATTGTCCTAGCTATGACATTTCCAAAGATATGGGCGAAAAACGGTGTGTGGCCAAATCCGTGCCCGTTTTGTTCTAGGAGGCCCAGGAGCCGAGAAAAAGGCGAAAAACGAAAAAATCGACTGTGGACAATTCCCGAACCCCTAGAAAAATCGGAAATCGTCTCACGAATCGAATGGCGCCAGCCAAATTGTCCTAGCTATGATATTTCCAAAGATATGGACGAAAAACGGTCTGAGTCCAAATCCGGGCCCGTTTTGCTCTAGGAGGCCCAGGAGCCGAGAAAATCGCGAAAAACGAAAAAATCGACTTTAGAAAATTGCCGGACCCCTAGGAAAATCGGAAATCGTCTCACGAATCGAATGGCGCCAGCCAAATTGTCCTAGCTATAATATTTCCAAAGATATGGACGAAAAACGGTGTGTGGCCAAATCCGTGCCCGTTTTGCTCTAGGAGGCCCAGGAGACGAGAAAAAGGCGAAAAACGAAAAAATCGACTGTGGACAATTCCCGGACCCCTAGAAAAATCGGAAATCGTCTCACGAATCCAATGGCGCCAGCCAAATTCTCCTAGCTATGAGATTTCCAAAGATATGGACGAAAAACGGTCTGAGTCCAAATCCGGGCCCGTTTTGCTCTAGGAGGCCCAGGAGCCGAGAAAATCGCGAAAAACGAAAAAATCGACTTTAGAAAATTCCCGGACCCCTAGGAAAATCGGAAATCGTCTCACGAATCGAATGGCGCCAGCCAAATTGTCCTAGCTATGACATTTCCAAAGATATGGGCGAAAAACGGTGTGTGGCCAAATCCGTGCCCGTTTTGCTCTAGGAGGCCCAGGAGCCGAGAAAAAGGCGATAAACGAAAAAATCGACTGTGGACAATTCCCGAACCCCTAGAAAAATCGGAAATCGTCTCACGAATCGAATTGCGTCAGCCAAATTCTTCTAGCTATGATATTTCCAAAGATATGGACGAAAAACGGTCTGAGTCCAAATCCGGGCCCGTTTTGCTCTAGGAGGCCCAGGAGCCGAGAAAATCGCGAAAAACGAAAAAATCGACTTTAGAAAATTGCCGGACCCCTAGGAAAATCGGAAATCGTCTCACGAATCGAATGGCGCTAGCCAAATTGTCCTAGCTATGATATTTCCAAAGATATGGGCGAAAAACGGTGTGTGGCCAAATCCGTGCCCGTTTTGCTCTAGGAGGCCCAGGAGCCGAGAAAATCGCGAAAAACGAAAAAATTGACTTTACAAAATTGCCGGACCCCTAGGAAAATCGGAAATCGTCTCACGAATCGAATGGCGCCAGCCAAATTGTCCTAGCTATGATATTTCCAAAGATATGGACGAAAAACGGTCTGAGTCCAAATCCGGGCCCGTTTTGCTCTAGGAGGCCCAGGAGCCGAGAAAATCGCGAAAAACGAAAAAATCGACTCTAGAAAATTGCCGGACCCCTAGGAAAATCGGAAATCGTCTCACGAATCGAATGGCGCCAGCCAAATTGTCCTAGCTATGATATTTCCAAAGATATGGGCGAAAAACGGTGTGTGGCCAAATCCGTGCCCGTTTTGCTCTAGGAGGCCCAGGAGCCGAGAAAATCGCGAAAAACGAAAAAATCGACTTCAGAAAATTCCCGGACCCCTAGGAAAATCGGAAATCGTCTCACGAATCGAATGGCGCCAGCCAAATTGTCCTAGCTATGATATTTCCAAAGATATGGACGAAAAACGGTCTGAGTCCAAATCCGGGCCCGTTTTGCCTTAGGAGGCCCAGGAGCCGAGAAAATCGCGAAAAACGAAAAAATCGACTTTAGAAAATTGCCGGACCCCTAGGAAAATCGGAAATCGTCTCACGAATCGAATGGCGCCAGCCAAATTGTCCTAGCTATAATATTTCCAAAGATATGGACGAAAAACGGTGTGTGGCCAAATCCGTGCCCGTTTTGCTCTAGGAGGCCCAGGAGACGAGAAAAAGGCGAAAAACGAAAAAATCGACTGTGGACAATTCCCGGACCCCTAGAAAAATCGGAAATTGTCTCACGAATCCAATGGCGCCAGCCAAATTCTCCTAGCTATGATATTTCCAAAGATATGGACGAAAAACGGTCTGAGTCCAAATCCGGGCCCGTTTTGCTCTAGGAGGCCCAGGAGCCGAGAAAATCGCGAAAAACGAAAAAATCGACTTTAGAAAATTGCCGGACCCCTAGGAAAATCGGAAATCGTCTCACGAATCGAATGGCGCCAGCCAAATTGTCCTAGCTATAATATTTCCAAAGATATGGGCGAAAAACGGTGTGTGGCCAAATCCGTGCCCGTATTGCTCTAGGAGGCCCAACAGCCGAGAAAAAGGCGAAAAACGAAAAAATCGAATGTGGACAATTCCCGGACCCCTAGAAAAATCGGAAATCGTCTCACGAATCGAATGGCGCCAGCCAAATTGTCCTAGCTATGATATTTCCAAAGATATGGGCGAAAAACGGTGTGTGGCCAAATCCGTGCCCGTTTTGCTCTAGGAGGCCCAGGAGCCGAGAAAAAGGCGAAAAACGAAACAATCGACTGTGGACAATTCCCGAACCCCTAGAAAAATCGGAAATCGTCTCACGAATCCAATGGCGCCAGCCAAATTGGCCTAGCTATGATATTTCCAAAGATATGGGCGAAAAACGGTGTGTGGCCAAATCCGTGCCCGTTTTGCTCTAGGAGGCCCAGGAGCCGAGAAAAAGGCGAAAAACGAAAAAATCGACTGTGGACAATTCCCGAACCCCTAGAAAAATCGGAAATCGTCTCACGAATCCAATGGCGTCAGCCAAATTCTTCTAGCTATGATATTTCCAAAGATATGGACGAAAAACGGTCTGAGTCCAAATCCGGGCCCGTTTTGCTCTAGGAGGCCCAGGAGCCGAGAAAATCGCGAAAAACGAAAAAATCGACTTTAGAAAATTGCCGGACCCCTAGGAAAATCGGAAATCGTCTCACGAATCGAATGGCGCCAGCCAAATTGTCCTAGCTATGATATTTCCAAAGATATGGACGAAAAACGGTCTGAGTCCAAATCCGGGCCCGTTTTGCTCTAGGAGGCCCAGGAGCCGAGAAAATCGCGAAAAACGAAAAAATCGACTTTAGAAAATTCCCGGACCCCTAGGAAAATCGGAAATCGTCTCACGAATCGAATGGCGCCAGCCAAATTGTCCTAGCTATGACATTTCCAAAGATATGGGCGAAAAACGGTGTGTGGCCAAATCCGTGCCCGTTTTGCTCTAGGAGGCCCAGGAGCCGAGAAAAAGGCGAAAAACGAAAAAATCGACTGTGGACAATTCCCGAACCCCTAGAAAAATCGGAAATCGTCTCACGAATCCAATTGCGTCAGCCAAATTCTTCTAGCTATGATATTTCCAAAGATATGGACGAAAAACGGTCTGAGTCCAAATCCGGGCCCGTTTTGCTCTAGGAGGCCCAGGAGCCGAGAAAATCGCGAAAAACGAAAAAATCGACTTCAGAAAATTCCCGGACCCCTAGAAAAATCGGGAATCGTCTCACGAATCCAATGGCGCCAGCCAAATTCTCCTAGCTATGATATTTCCAAAGATATGGACGAAAAACGGTCTGAGTCCAAATCCGGGCCCGTTTTGCTCTAGGAGGCCCAGGAGCCGAGAAAATCGCGAAAAACGAAAAAATCGACTTTAGAAAATTGCCGGACCACTAAGACAATCGGAAATCGTCTCACGAATGGAATGGCGCCAGCCAAATTGTCCTAGCTATGATATTTCCAAAGATATGGGCGAAAAACGGTGTGTGGCCAAATCCGGGCCCGTTTTGCTCTAGGAGGCCCAGGAGCCGAGAAAAAGGCGAAAAACGAAAAAATCGACTGTGGACAATTCCCGGACCCCTAGAGAAATCGGAAATCGTCTCACGAATCCAATGGCGCCAGCCAAATTCTCCTAGCTATGATATTTCCAAAGATATGGACGAAAAACGGTCTGAGTCCAAATCCGGGCCCGTTTTGCTCTAGGAGGCCCAGGAGCCGAGAAAATCGCGAAAAACGAAAAAATCGACTTTAGAAAATTGCCGGACCCCTAGGAAAATCGGAAATCGTCTGACGAATCGAATGGCGCCAGCCAAATTGTCCTAGCTATGATATTTCCAAAGATATGGACGAAAAACGGTCTGAGTCCAAATCCGGGCCCGTTTTGCTCTAGGAGGCCCAGGAGCCGAGAAAATCGCGAAAAACGAAAAAATCGACTTTAGAAAATTCCTGGACCCCTAGGAAAATCGGAAATCGTCTCACGAATCGAATGGCGCCAGCCAAATTGTCCTAGCTATGACATTTCCAAAGATATGGGCGAAAAACGGTGTGTGGCCAAATCCGTGCCCGTTTTGTTCTAGGAGGCCCAGGAGCCGAGAAAAAGGCGAAAAACGAAAAAATCGACTGTGGACAATTCCCGAACCCCTAGAAAAATCGGAAATCGTCTCACGAATCGAATGGCGCCAGCCAAATTGTCCTAGCTATGATATTTCCAAAGATATGGACGAAAAACGGTCTGAGTCCAAATCCGGGCCCGTTTTGCTCTAGGAGGCCCAGGAGCCGAGAAAATCGCGAAAAACGAAAAAATCGACTTTAGAAAATTGTCGGACCCCTAGGAAAATCGGAAATCGTCTCACGAATCGAATGGCGCCAGCCAAATTGTCCTAGCTATAATATTTCCAAAGATATGGACGAAAAACGGTGTGTGGCCAAATCCGTGCCCGTTTTGCTCTAGGAGGCCCAGGAGACGAGAAAAAGGCGAAAAACGAAAAAATCGACTGTGGACAATTCCCGGACCCCTAGAAAAATCGGAAATCGTCTCACGAATCCAATGGCGCCAGCCAAATTCTCCTAGCTATGAGATTTCCAAAGATATGGACGAAAAACGGTCTGAGTCCAAATCCGGGCCCGTTTTGCTCTAGGAGGCCCAGGAGCCGAGAAAATCCCGAAAAACGAAAAAATCGACTTTAGAAAATTCCCGGACCCCTAGGAAAATCGGAAATCGTCTCACGAATCGAATGGCGCCAGCCAAATTGTCCTAGCTATGACATTTCCAAAGATATGGGCGAAAAACGGTGTGTGGCCAAATCCGTGCCCGTTTTGCTCTAGGAGGCCCAGGAGCCGAGAAAAAGGCGATAAACGAAAAAATCGACTGTGGACAATTCCCGAACCCCTAGAAAAATCGGAAATCGTCTCACGAATCGAATTGCGTCAGCCAAATTCTTCTAGCTATGATATTTCCAAAGATATGGACGAAAAACGGTCTGAGTCCAAATCCGGGCCCGTTTTGCTCTAGGAGGCCCAGGAGCCGAGAAAATCGCGAAAAACGAAAAAATCGACTTTAGAAAATTGCCGGACCCCTAGGAAAATCGGAAATCGTCTCACGAATCGAATGGCGCCAGCCAAATTGTCCTAGCTATGATATTTCCAAAGATATGGGCGAAAAACGGTGTGTGGCCAAATCCGTGCCCGTTTTGCTCTAGGAGGCCCAGGAGCCGAGAAAATCGCGAAAAACGAAAAAATCGACTTCAGAAAATTCCCGGACCCCTAGGAAAATCGGAAATCGTCTCACGAATCGAATGGCGCCAGCCAAATTGTCCTAGCTATGATATTTCCAAAGATATGGACGAAAAACGGTCTGAGTCCAAATCCGGGCCCGTTTTGCCTTAGGAGGCCCAGGAGCCGAGAAAATCGCGAAAAACGAAAAAATCGACTTTAGAAAATTGCCGGACCCCTAGGAAAATCGGAAATCGTCTCACGAATCGAATGGCGCCAGCCAAATTGTCCTAGCTATAATATTTCCAAAGATATGGACGAAAAACGGTGTGTGGCCAAATCCGTGCCCGTTTTGCTCTAGGAGGCCCAGGAGACGAGAAAAAGGCGAAAAACGAAAAAATCGACTGTGGACAATTCCCGGACCCCTAGAAAAATCGGAAATCGTCTCACGAATCCAATGGCGCCAGCCAAATTCTCCTAGCTATGATATTTCCAAAGATATGGACGAAAAACGGTCTGAGTCCAAATCCGGGCCCGTTTTGCTCTAGGAGGCCCAGGAGCCGAGAAAATCGCGAAAAACGAAAAAATCGACTTTAGAAAATTGCCGGACCCCTAGGAAAATCGGAAATCGTCTCACGAATCGAATGGCGCCAGCCAAATTGTCCTAGCTATAATATTTCCAAAGATATGGGCGAAAAACGGTGTGTGGCCAAATCCGTGCCCGTATTGCTCTAGGAGGCCCAACAGCCGAGAAAAAGGCGAAAAACGAAAAAATCGAATGTGGACAATTCCCGGACCCCTAGAAAAATCGGAAATCGTCTCACGAATCGAATGGCGCCAGCCAAATTGTCCTAGCTATGATATTTCCAAAGATATGGGCGAAAAACGGTGTGTGGCCAAATCCGTGCCCGTTTTGCTCTAGGAGGCCCAGGAGCCGAGAAAAAGGCGAAAAACGAAACAATCGACTGTGGACAATTCCCGAACCCCTAGAAAAATCGGAAATCGTCTCACGAATCCAATGGCGCCAGCCAAATTGTCCTAGCAATGATATTTCCAAAGATATGGACGAAAAACGATCTGAGTCCAAATCCGGGCCCGTTTTGCTCTAGGAGGCCCAGGAGCCGAGAAAATCGCGAAAAACGAAAAAATCGACTTTAGAAAATTCCCGGACCCCTAGAAAAATCGGAAATCGTCTCACGAATCGAATGGCGCCAGCCAAATTGGCCTAGCTATGATATTTCCAAAGATATGGGCGAAAAACGGTGTGTGGCCAAATCCGTGCCCGTTTTGCTCTAGGAGGCCCAGGAGCCGAGAAAAAGGCGAAAAACGAAAAAATCGACTGTGGACAATTCCCGAACCCCTAGAAAAATCGGAAATCGTCTCACGAATCCAATGGCGTCAGCCAAATTCTTCTAGCTATGATATTTCCAAAGATATGGACGAAAAACGGTCTGAGTCCAAATCCGGGCCCGTTTTGCTCTAGGAGGCCCAGGAGCCGAGAAAATCGCGAAAAACGAAAAAATCGACTTTAGAAAATTGCCGGACCCCTAGGAAAATCGGAAATCGTCTCACGAATCGAATGGCGCCAGCCAAATTGTCCTAGCTATGATATTTCCAAAGATATGGACGAAAAACGGTCTGAGTCCAAATCCGGGCCCGTTTTGCTCTAGGAGGCCCAGGAGCCGAGAAAATCGCGAAAAACGAAAAAATCGACTTTAGAAAATTCCCGGACCCCTAGGAAAATCGGAAATCGTCTCACGAATCGAATGGCGCCAGCCAAATTGTCCTAGCTATGACATTTCCAAAGATATGGGCGAAAAACGGTGTGTGGCCAAATCCGTGCCCGTTTTGCTCTAGGAGGCCCAGGAGCCGAGAAAAAGGCGAAAAACGAAAAAATCGACTGTGGACAATTCCCGAACCCCTAGAAAAATCGGAAATCGTCTCACGAATCCAATTGCGTCAGCCAAATTCTTCTAGCTATGATATTTCCAAAGATATGGACGAAAAACGGTCTGAGTCCAAATCCGGGCCCGTTTTGCTCTAGGAGGCCCAGGAGCCGAGAAAATCGCGAAAAACGAAAAAATCGACTTCAGAAAATTCCCGGACCCCTAGAAAAATCGGGAATCGTCTCACGAATCCAATGGCGCCAGCCAAATTCTCCTAGCTATGATATTTCCAAAGATATGGACGAAAAACGGTCTGAGTCCAAATCCGGGCCCGTTTTGCTCTAGGAGGCCCAGGAGCCGAGAAAATCGCGAAAAACGAAAAAATCGACTTTAGAAAATTGCCGGACCACTAAGACAATCGGAAATCGTCTCACGAATCGAATGGCGCCAGCCAAATTGTCCTAGCTATGATATTTCCAAAGATATGGGCGAAAAACGGTGTGTGGCCAAATCCGTGCCCGTTTTGCTCTAGGAGGCCCAGGAGCCGAGACAAAGGCGAAAAACGAAACAATCGACTGTGGACAATTCCCGAACCCCTAGAAAAATCGGAAATCGTCTCACGAATCCAATGGCGCCAGCCAAATTGTCCTAGCAATGATATTTCCAAAGATATGGACGAAAAACGATCTGAGTCCAAATCCGGGCCCGTTTTGCTCTAGGAGGCCCAGGAGCCGAGAAAATCGCGAAAAACGAAAAAATCGACTTTAGAAAATTCCCGGACCCCTAGAAAAATCGGAAATCGTCTCACGAATCGAATGGCGCCAGCCAAATTGGCCTAGCTATGATATTTCCAAAGATATGGGCGAAAAACGGTGTGTGGCCAAATCCGTGCCCGTTTTGCTCTAGGAGGCCCAGGAGCCGAGAAAATCGCGAAAAACGAAAAAATCGACTTCAGAAAATTCCCGTACCCCTAGAAAAATCGGGAATCGTCTCACGAATCCAATGGCACCAGCCAAATTCTCCTAGCTATGATATTTCCAAAGATATGGACGAAAAACGGTCTGAGTCCAAATCCGGGCCCGTTTTGCTCTAGGAGGCCCAGGAGCCGAGAAAAAGGCGAAAAACGAAAAAATCGACTGTGGACAATTCCCGAACCCCTAGAAAAATCGGAAATCGTCTCACGAATCCAATTGCGTCAGCCAAATTCTTCTAGCTATGATATTTCCAAAGATATGGACGAAAAACGGTCTGAGTCCAAATCCGGGCCCGTTTTGCTCTAGGAGGCCCAGGAGCCGAGAAAATCGCGAAAAACGAAAAAATCGACTTCAGAAAATTCCCGGACCCCTAGAAAAATCGGGAATCGTCTCACGAATCCAATGGCGCCAGCCAAATTCTCCTAGCTATGATATTTCCAAAGATATGGACGAAAAACGGTCTGAGTCCAAATCCGGGCCCGTTTTGCTCTAGGAGGCCCAGGAGCCGAGAAAATCGCGAAAAACGAAAAAATCGACTTTAGAAAATTGCCGGACCACTAAGACAATCGAAAATCGTCTCACGAATGGAATGGCGCCAGCCAAATTGTCCTAGCTATGATATTTCCAAAGATATGGGCGAAAAACGGTGTGTGGCCAAATCCGTGCCCGTTTTGCTCTAGGAGGCCCAGGAGCCGAGAAAAAGGCGAAAAACGAAAAAATCGACTGTGGACAATTCCCGGACCCCTAGAGAAATCGGAAATCGTCTCACGAATCCAATGGCGCCAGCCAAATTCTCCTAGCTATGATATTTCCAAAGATATGGACGAAAAACGGTCTGAGTCCAAATCCGGGCCCGTTTTGCTCTAGGAGGCCCAGGAGCCGAGAAAATCGCGAAAAACGAAAAAATCGACTTTAGAAAATTGCCGGACCCCTAGGAAAATCGGAAATCGTCTGACGAATCGAATGGCGCCAGCCAAATTGTCCTAGCTATGATATTTCCAAAGATATGGACGAAAAACGGTCTGAGTCCAAATCCGGGCCCGTTTTGCTCTAGGAGGCCCAGGAGCCGAGAAAATCGCGAAAAACGAAAAAATCGACTTTAGAAAATTCCTGGACCCCTAGGAAAATCGGAAATCGTCTCACGAATCGAATGGCGCCAGCCAAATTGGCCTAGCTATGATATTTCCAAAGATATGGGCGAAAAACGGTGTGTGGCCAAATCCGTGCCCGTTTTGCTCTAGGAGGCCCAGGAGCCGAGAAAATCGCGAAAAACGAAAAAATCGACTTCAGAAAATTCCCGGACCCCTAGAAAAATCGGGAATCGTCTCACGAATCGAATGGCGCCAGCCAAATTGTCCTAGCTATGATATTTCCAAAGATATGGGCGAAAAACGGTGTGTGGCCAAATCCGTGCCCGTTTTGCTCTAGGAGGCCCAGGAGCCGAGAAAAAGGCGAAAAACGAAAAAATCGACTGTGGACAATTCCCGAACCCCTAGAAAAATCGGAAATCGTCTCACGAATCCAATGGCGTCAGCCAAATTCTTCTAGCTATGATATTTCCAAAGATATGGACGAAAAACGGTCTGAGTCCAAATCCGGGCCCGATTTGCTCTAGGAGGCCCAGGAGCAGAGAAAATCGCGAAAAACGAAAAAATCGACTTTAGAAAATTGCCGGACCCCTAGGAAAATCGGAAATCGTCTCACGAATCGAATGGCGCTAGCCAAATTGTCCTAGCTATGATATTTCCAAAGATATGGGCGAAAAACGGTGTGTGGCCAAATCCGTGCCCGTTTTGCTCTAGGAGGCCCAGGAGCCGAGAAAATCGCGACAAACGAAAAAATCGACTGTGGACAATTCCCGAACCCCTAGAAAAATCGGAAATCGTCTCACGAATCCAATTGCGTCAGCCAAATTCTTCTAGCTATGATATTTCCAAAGATATGGACGAAAAACGGTCTGAGTCCAAATCCGGGCCCGTTTTGCTCTAGGAGGCCCAGGAGCCGAGAAAATCGCGAAAAACGAAAAAATCGACTTTAGAAAATTGCCGGACCCCTAGGAAAATCGGAAATCGTCTCACGAATCGAATGGCGCTAGCCAAATTGTCCTAGCTATGATATTTCCAAAGATATGGGCGAAAAACGGTGTGTGGCCAAATCCGTGCCCGTTTTGCTCTAGGAGGCCCAGGAGCCGAGAAAATCGCGAAAAACGAAAAAATCGACTTTAGAAAATTGCCGGACCCCTAGGAAAATCGGAAATCGTCTCACGAATCGAATGGCGCCAGCCAAATTGTCCTAGCTATGATATTTCCAAAGATATGGACGAAAAACGGTCTGAGTCCAAATCCGGGCCCGTTTTGCTCTAGGAGGCCCAGGAGCCGAGAAAATCGCGAAAAACGAAAAAATCGACTTTAGAAAATTGCCGGACCCCTAGGAAAATCGGAAATCGTCTCACGAATCGAATGGCGCCAGCCAAATTGTCCTAGCTATGATATTTCCAAAGATATGGGCGAAAAACGGTGTGTGGCCAAATCCGTGCCCGTTTTGCTCTAGGAGGCCCAGGAGCCGAGAAAATCGCGAAAAACGAAAAAATCGACTTCAGAAAATTCCCGGACCCCTAGGAAAATCGGAAATCGTCTCACGAATCGAATGGCGCCAGCCAAATTGTCCTAGCTATGATATTTCCAAAGATATGGACGAAAAACGGTCTGAGTCCAAATCCGGGCCCGTTTTGCCTTAGGAGGCCCAGGAGCCGAGAAAATCGCGAAAAACGAAAAAATCGACTTTAGAAAATTGCCGGACCCCTAGGAAAATCGGAAATCGTCTCACGAATCGAATGGCGCCAGCCAAATTGTCCTAGCTATAATATTTCCAAAGATATGGACGAAAAACGGTGTGTGGCCAAATCCGTGCCCGTTTTGCTCTAGGAGGCCCAGGAGACGAGAAAAAGGCGAAAAACGAAAAAATCGACTGTGGACAATTCCCGGACCCCTAGAAAAATCGGAAATCGTCTCACGAATCCAATGGCGCCAGCCAAATTCTCCTAGCTATGATATTTCCAAAGATATGGACGAAAAACGGTCTGAGTCCAAATCCGGGCCCGTTTTGCTCTAGGAGGCCCAGGAGCCGAGAAAATCGCGAAAAACGAAAAAATCGACTTTAGAAAATTGCCGGACCCCTAGGAAAATCGGAAATCGTCTCACGAATCGAATGGCGCCAGCCAAATTGTCCTAGCTATAATATTTCCAAAGATATGGGCGAAAAACGGTGTGTGGCCAAATCCGTGCCCGTATTGCTCTAGGAGGCCCAACAGCCGAGAAAAAGGCGAAAAACGAAAAAATCGAATGTGGACAATTCCCGGACCCCTAGAAAAATCGGAAATCGTCTCACGAATCGAATGGCGCCAGCCAAATTGTCCTAGCTATGATATTTCCAAAGATATGGGCGAAAAACGGTGTGTGGCCAAATCCGTGCCCGTTTTGCTCTAGGAGGCCCAGGAGCCGAGAAAAAGGCGAAAAACGAAACAATCGACTGTGGACAATTCCCGAACCCCTAGAAAAATCGGAAATCGTCTCACGAATCCAATGGCGCCAGCCAAATTGTCCTAGCAATGATATTTCCAAAGATATGGACGAAAAACGATCTGAGTCCAAATCCGGGCCCGTTTTGCTCTAGGAGGCCCAGGAGCCGAGAAAATCGCGAAAAACGAAAAAATCGACTTTAGAAAATTCCCGGACCCCTAGAAAAATCGGAAATCGTCTCACGAATCGAATGGCGCCAGCCAAATTGGCCTAGCTATGATATTTCCAAAGATATGGGCGAAAAACGGTGTGTGGCCAAATCCGTGCCCGTTTTGCTCTAGGAGGCCCAGGAGCCGAGAAAATCGCGAAAAACGAAAAAATCGACTTCAGAAAATTCCCGGACCCCTAGAAAAATCGGGAATCGTCTCACGAATCCAATGGCGCCAGCCAAATTCTCCTAGCTATGATATTTCCAAAGATATGGACGAAAAACGGTCTGAGTCCAAATCCGGGCCCGTTTTGCTCTAGGAGGCCCAGGAGCCGAGAAAAAGGCGAAAAACGAAAAAATCGACTGTGGACAATTCCCGGACCCCTAGAGAAATCGGAAATCGTCTCACGAATCCAATGGCGCCAGCCAAATTCTCCTAGCTATGATATTTCCAAAGATATGGACGAAAAACGGTCTGAGTCCAAATCCGGGCCCGTTTTGCTCTAGGAGGCCCAGGAGCCGAGAAAATCGCGAAAAACGAAAAAATCGACTTTAGAAAATTGCCGGACCCCTAGGAAAATCGGAAATCGTCTCACGAATCGAATGGCGCCAGCCAAATTGTCCTAGCTATGATATTTCCAAAGATATGGGCGAAAAACGGTGTGTGGCCAAATCCGTGCCCGTTTTGCTCTAGGAGGCCCAGGAGCCGAGAAAAAGGCGAAAAACGAAAAAATCGACTGTGGACAATTCCCGGACCCCTAGGAAAATCGGAAATCGTCTCACGAATCGAATGGCGCCAGCCAAATTGTCCTAGCTATGATATTTCCAAAGATATGGGCGAAAAACGGTGTGTGGCCAAATCCGTGCCCGTTTTGCTCTAGGAGGCCCAGGAGCCGAGAAAAAGGCGAAAAACGAAAAAAAATGAGCCGTCATGGGACGCCTGGCAGATGTGAAACATCGTGTGTGTACAAGTAATATGCATAAAAGATAATATTATTACAGGAATTAAATATAGCCTAATGAAAAAATGAAGTATTACGAGATTCTTACAGTAAATGGTAACTTTATTTAATCAACATTTATTTACATGATATAAAAATTCGATATTAGTATCAAGTTGCCACAATTTAAATATTTTCATCTGTGGCTTCAATAATAGTTATATTCGATTTTTCCTCTGCCGGTATTACTGTGACGATTGGTCGATGATAATTAAAGTACGTTACAAAAATATTGGATGAAACACCATCAAGATATCTCACAAATCTATTGTTGTTTCATATTTGGTAGTAGATTCTTTTGGATCGTTATTGATTTGCCATTGAAATTCTTTTTGAAGAAATGTCATTAATGGCATTGATTCAGCTCTTGCAAAATTTACACTGAAATATGCAGCTAAAAATAATGGTAGTTTATGTTTATTCGTTTTAAGAATTATTGAACCTGTTTGACTATAAGGAAATAACCTTTCATGTAAAAATGAATTGAGATGATCCATTTTGTTATTAGGTGAAATGTATATATTACAATCATAATTAATTCACTTCCGTCTTGTAGTTTAACATGTGAAGAACACATATTTCCAATAGAGGCAATAGTTTAAAATAGTCTGGTACTATTCGATTAATAAAGTCTTACACAACATTGATAGTATGCCTTGTGTTTAACTGATCAGGGTGACGTCCAGTTTCAATAATAATATTTTGTGATCCTTCGGATGATTGTTGGGAACTGAAATATTTAAAACAATATGATATTGAAATACACAAAAAAAAAAAAATTTTTAAGTGTGGCTTCAATATACTCATGAACTCAAATCTTAGTTAATTATCGCAATATATGACTAAGGATTTGCAAATATAAATTTTATTAATAAATTTTTCTATATTAATTCCTTCATGAATAATAAAAGAATACTTAATTGAAGATAATATTAATATAATTTATATGAATTATTAATATGATTAATATGAATATAATTAATTAAATATAAAAATATAATAATTACATTTATGGAGACTTGAAAAATACGATCTACTTACTGATGACTTGGTAGTATACCATAGTGTAGTTTCACTTTCTTTGCACAAGGTTGATCACTTTGATCTTCTGAGTTATCACTGTCACACATATTTTATTGTCAAAAATTAAAATGAAAAATTAAATAAAACGCAGGTTATGTGTACCGTAGTAAACAACAACGTCGAACTGAGTGAGAAGCCACACCGTACACTCTACTACACAGAATATAGATAGGCATACCATAGTATAGCCTGGCGAATGCTCGCCACGGCAAGTTTCGCCACGCCAACGATTCAGTTTAGGGGTGCGCCTATAGATGTTTCACATCAAAAATCGACTGTGGACAATTCCCGAACCCCTAGAAAAATCGGAAATCGTCTCACGAATCCAATGGCGTCAGCCAAATTCTTCTAGCTATGATATTTCCAAAGATATGGACGAAAAACGGTCTGAGTTCAAATCCGGGCCCGTTTTGCTCTAGGAGGCCCAGGAGCCGAGAAAATCGCGAAAAACGAAAAAATCGACTTTAGAAAATTGCCGGACCCCTAGGAAAATCGGAAATCGTCTCACGAATCGAATGGCGCCAGCCAAATTGTCCTAGCTATGATATTTCCAAAGATATGGGCGAAAAACGGTGTGTGGCCAAATCCGTGCCCGTTTTGCTCTAGGAGGCCCAGGAGCCGAGAAAATCGCGACAAACGAAAAAATCGACTGTGGACAATTCCCGAACCCCTAGAAAAATCGGAAATCGTCTCACGAATCCAATTGCGTCAGCCAAATTCTTCTAGCTATGATATTTCCAAAGATATGGACGAAAAACGGTCTGAGTCCAAATCCGGGCCCGTTTTGCTCTAGGAGGCCCAGGAGCCGAGAAAATCGCGAAAAACGAAAAAATCGACTTTAGAAAATTGCCGGACCCCTAGGAAAATCGGAAATCGTCTCACGAATCGAATGGCGCTAGCCAAATTGTCCTAGCTATGATATTTCCAAAGATATGGGCGAAAAACGGTGTGTGGCCAAATCCGTGCCCGTTTTGCTCTAGGAGGCCCAGGAGCCGAGAAAATCGCGAAAAACGAAAAAATCGACTTTAGAAAATTGCCGGACCCCTAGAGAAATCGGAAATCGTCTCACGAATCCAATGGCGCCAGCCAAATTCTCCTAGCTATGATATTTCCAAAGATATGGACGAAAAACGGTCTGAGTCCAAATCCGGGCCCGTTTTGCTCTAGGAGGCCCAGGAGCCGAGAAAATCGCGAAAAACGAAAAAATCGACTTTAGAAAATTGCCGGACCCCTAGGAAAATCGGAAATCGTCTCACGAATCGAATGGCGCCAGCCAAATTGTCCTAGCTATGATATTTCCAAAGATATGGGCGAAAAACGGTGTGTGGCCAAATCCGTGCCCGTTTTGCTCTAGGAGGCCCAGGAGCCGAGAAAAAGGCGAAAAACGAAAAAATCGACTGTGGACAATTCCCGAACCCCTAGAAAAATCGGAAATCGTCTCACGAATCCAATGGCGTCAGCCAAATTCTTCTAGCTATGATATTTCCAAAGATATGGACGAAAAACGGTCTGAGTCCAAATCCGGGCCCGATTTGCTCTAGGAGGCCCAGGAGCAGAGAAAATCGCGAAAAACGAAAAAATCGACTTTAGAAAATTGCCGGACCCCTAGGAAAATCGGAAATCGTCTCACGAATCGAATGGCGCTAGCCAAATTGTCCTAGCTATGATATTTCCAAAGATATGGGCGAAAAACGGTGTGTGGCCAAATCCGTGCCCGTTTTGCTCTAGGAGGCCCAGGAGCCGAGAAAATCGCGACAAACGAAAAAATCGACTTCAGAAAATTCCCGGACCCCTAGAAAAATCGGAAATCGTCTCACGAATCCAATGGCGTCAGCCAAATTCTTCTAGCTATGATATTTCCAAAGATATGGACGAAAAACGGTCTGAGTTCAAATCCGGGCCCGTTTTGCTCTAGGAGGCCCAGGAGCCGAGAAAATCGCGAAAAACGAAAAAATCGACTTTAGAAAATTCCCGGACCCCTAGGAAAATCGGAAATCGTCTCACGAATCGAATGGCGCCAGCCAAATTGTCCTAGCTATGATATTTCCAAAGATATGGGCGAAAAACGGTGTGTGGCCAAATCCGTGCCCGTTTTGCTCTAGGAGGCCCAGGAGCCGAGAAAATCGCGACAAACGAAAAAATCGACTTCAGAAAATTCCCGGACCCCTAGAAAAATCGGAAATCGTCTCACGAATCCAATGGCGTCAGCCAAATTCTTCTAGCTATGATATTTCCAAAGATATGGACGAAAAACGGTCTGAGTTCAAATCCGGGCCCGTTTTGCTCTAGGAGGCCCAGGAGCCGAGAAAATCGCGAAAAACGAAAAAATCGACTTTAGAAAATTCCCGGACCCCTAGGAAAATCGGAAATCGTCTCACGAATCGAATGGCGCCAGCCAAATTGTCCTAGCTATGATATTTCCAAAGATATGGACGAAAAACGGTCTGAGTCCAAATCCGGGCCCGTTTTGCTCTAGGAGGCCCAGGAGCCGAGAAAATCGCGAAAAACGAAAAAATCGACTTTAGAAAATTCCCGGACCCCTAGGAAAATCGGAAATCGTCTCACGAATCCAATGGCGTCAGCCAAATTCTTCTAGCTATGATATTTCCAAAGATATGGACGAAAAACGGTCTGAGTTCAAATCCGGGCCCGTTTTGCTCTAGGAGGCCCAGGAGCCGAGAAAATCGCGAAAAACGAAAAAATCGACTTTAGAAAATTCCCGGACCCCTAGGAAAATCGGAAATCGTCTCACGAATCGAATGGCGCCAGCCAAATTGTCCTAGCTATGATATTTCCAAAGATATGGACGAAAAACGGTCTGAGTCCAAATCCGGGCCCGTTTTGCTCTAGGAGGCCCAGGAGCCGAGAAAATCGCGAAAAACGAAAAAATCGACTTTAGAAAATTCCCGGACCCCTAGGAAAATCGGAAATCGTCTCACGAATCGAATGGCGCCAGCCAAATTGTCCTAGCTATGATATTTCCAAAGATATGGGCGAAAAACGGTGTGTGGCCAAATCCGTGCCCGTTTTGCTCTAGGAGGCCCAGGAGCCGAGAAAAAGGCGAAAAACGAAGAAATCGACTGTGGACAATTCCCGAACCCCTAGAAAAATCGGAAATCGTCTCACGAATCCAATGGCGTCAGCCAAATTCTTCTAGCTATGATATTTCCAAAGATATGGACGAAAAACGGTCTGAGTCCAAATCCGGGCCCGTTTTGCTCTAGGAGGCCCAGGAGCAGAGAAAATCGCGAAAAACGAAAAAATCGACTTTAGAAAATTGCCGGACCCCTAGGAAAATCGGAAATCGTCTCACGAATCGAATGGCGCTAGCCAAATTGTCCTAGCTATGATATTTCCAAAGATATGGGCGAAAAACGGTGTGTGGCCAAATCCGTGCCCGTTTTGCTCTAGGAGGCCCAGGAGACGAGAAAAAGGCGAAAAACGAAAAAATCGACTGTGGACAATTCCCGGACCCCTAGAGAAATCGGAAATCGTCTCACGAATCCAATGGCGCCAGCCAAATTCTCCTAGCTATGATATTTCCAAAGATATGGGCGAAAAACGGTCTGAGTCCAAATCCGGGCCCGTTTTGCTCTAGGAGGCCCAGGAGCCGAGAAAATCGCGAAAAACGAAAAAATCGACTTTAGAAAATTGCCGGACCCCTAGGAAAATCGGAAATCGTCTCACGAATCGAATGGCGCCAGCCAAATTGTCCTAGCTATGATATTTCCAAAGATATGGGCGAAAAACGGTGTGTGGCCAAATCCGTGCCCGTTTTGCTCTAGGAGGCCCAGGAGCCGAGAAAAAGGCGAAAAACGAAAAAAAATGAGCCGTCATGGGACGCCTGGCAGATGTGAAACATCGTGTGTGTACAAGTAATATGCATAAAAGATAATATTATTACAGGAATTAAATATAGCCTAATGAAAAAATGAAGTATTACGAGATTCTTACAGTAAATGGTAACTTTATTTAATCAACATTTATTTACATGATATAAAAATTCGATATTAGTATCAAGTTGCCACAATTTAAATATTTTCATCTGTGGCTTCAATAATAGTTATATTCGATTTTTCCTCTGCCGGTATTACTGTGACGATTGGTCGATGATAATTAAAGTACGTTACAAAAATATTGGATGAAACACCATCAAGATATCTCACAAATCTATTGTTGTTTCATATTTGGTAGTAGATTCTTTTGGATCGTTATTGATTTGCCATTGAAATTCTTTTTGAAGAAATGTCATTAATGGCATTGATTCAGCTCTTGCAAAATTTACACTGAAATATGCAGCTAAAAATAATGGTAGTTTATGTTTATTCGTTTTAAGAATTATTGAACCTGTTTGACTATAAGGAAATAACCTTTCATGTAAAAATGAATTGAGATGATCCATTTTGTTATTAGGTGAAATGTATATATTACAATCATAATTAATTCACTTCCGTCTTGTAGTTTAACATGTGAAGAACACATATTTCCAATAGAGGCAATAGTTTAAAATAGTCTGGTACTATTCGATTAATAAAGTCTTACACAACATTGATAGTATGCCTTGTGTTTAACTGATCAGGGTGACGTCCAGTTTCAATAATAATATTTTGTGATCCTTCGGATGATTGTTGGGAACTGAAATATTTAAAACAATATGATATTGAAATACACAAAAAAAAAAAATTTTTAAGTGTGGCTTCAATATACTCATGAACTCAAATCTTAGTTAATTATCGCAATATATGACTAAGGATTTGCAAATATAAATTTTATTAATAAATTTTTCTATATTAATTCCTTCATGAATAATAAAAGAATACTTAATTGAAGATAATATTAATATAATTTATATGAATTATTAATATGATTAATATGAATATAATTAATTAAATATAAAAATATAATAATTACATTTATGGAGACTTGAAAAATACGATCTACTTACTGATGACTTGGTAGTATACCATAGTGTAGTTTCACTTTCTTTGCACAAGGTTGATCACTTTGATCTTCTGAGTTATCACTGTCACACATATTTTATTGTCAAAAATTAAAATGAAAAATTAAATAAAACGCAGGTTATGTGTACCGTAGTAAACAACAACGTCGAACTGAGTGAGAAGCCACACCGTACACTCTACTACACAGAATATAGATAGGCATACCATAGTATAGCCTGGCGAATGCTCGCCACGGCAAGTTTCGCCACGCCAACGATTCAGTTTAGGGGTGCGCCTATAGATGTTTCACATCAAAAATCGACTGTGGACAATTCCCGAACCCCTAGAAAAATCGGAAATCGTCTCACGAATCCAATGGCGTCAGCCAAATTCTTCTAGCTATGATATTTCCAAAGATATGGACGAAAAACGGTCTGAGTTCAAATCCGGGCCCGTTTTGCTCTAGGAGGCCCAGGAGCCGAGAAAATCGCGAAAAACGAAAAAATCGACTTAGAAAATTGCCGGACCCCTAGGAAAATCGGAAATCGTCTCACGAATCGAATGGCGCCAGCCAAATTGTCCTAGCTATAATATTTCCAAAGATATGGACGAAAAACGGTGTGTGGCCAAATCCGTGCCCGTTTTGCTCTAGGAGGCCCAGGAGACGAGAAAAAGGCGAAAAACGAAAAAATCGACTGTGGACAATTCCCGGACCCCTAGAAAAATCGGAAATCGTCTCACGAATCCAATGGCGCCAGCCAAATTCTCCTAGCTATGAGATTTCCAAAGATATGGACGAAAAACGGTCTGAGTCCAAATCCGGGCCCGTTTTGCTCTAGGAGGCCCAGGAGCCGAGAAAATCGCGAAAAACGAAAAAATCGACTTTAGAAAATTCCCGGACCCCTAGGAAAATCGGAAATCGTCTCACGAATCGAATGGCGCCAGCCAAATTGTCCTAGCTATGACATTTCCAAAGATATGGGCGAAAAACGGTGTGTGGCCAAATCCGTGCCCGTTTTGCTCTAGGAGGCCCAGGAGCCGAGAAAAAGGCGAAAAACGAAAAAAAATGAGCCGTCATGGGACGCCTGGCAGATGTGAAACATCGTGTGTGTACAAGTAATATGCATAAAAGATAATATTATTACAGGAATTAAATATAGCCTAATGAAAAAATGAAGTATTACGAGATTCTTACAGTAAATGGTAACTTTATTTAATCAACATTTATTTACATGATATAAAAATTCGATATTAGTATCAAGTTGCCACAATTTAAATATTTTCATCTGTGGCTTCAATAATAGTTATATTCGATTTTTCCTCTGCCGGTATTACTGTGACGATTGGTCGATGATAATTAAAGTACGTTACAAAAATATTGGATGAAACACCATCAAGATATCTCACAAATCTATTGTTGTTTCATATTTGGTAGTAGATTCTTTTGGATCGTTATTGATTTGCCATTGAAATTCTTTTTGAAGAAATGTCATTAATGGCATTGATTCAGCTCTTGCAAAATTTACACTGAAATATGCAGCTAAAAATAATGGTAGTTTATGTTTATTCGTTTTAAGAATTATTGAACCTGTTTGACTATAAGGAAATAACCTTTCATGTAAAAATGAATTGAGATGATCCATTTTGTTATTAGGTGAAATGTATATATTACAATCATAATTAATTCACTTCCGTCTTGTAGTTTAACATGTGAAGAACACATATTTCCAATAGAGGCAATAGTTTAAAATAGTCTGGTACTATTCGATTAATAAAGTCTTACACAACATTGATAGTATGCCTTGTGTTTAACTGATCAGGGTGACGTCCAGTTTCAATAATAATATTTTGTGATCCTTCGGATGATTGTTGGGAACTGAAATATTTAAAACAATATGATATTGAAATACACAAAAAAAAAAAAATTTTTAAGTGTGGCTTCAATATACTCATGAACTCAAATCTTAGTTAATTATCGCAATATATGACTAAGGATTTGCAAATATAAATTTTATTAATAAATTTTTCTATATTAATTCCTTCATGAATAATAAAAGAATACTTAATTGAAGATAATATTAATATAATTTATATGAATTATTAATATGATTAATATGAATATAATTAATTAAATATAAAAATATAATAATTACATTTATGGAGACTTGAAAAATACGATCTACTTACTGATGACTTGGTAGTATACCATAGTGTAGTTTCACTTTCTTTGCACAAGGTTGATCACTTTGATCTTCTGAGTTATCACTGTCACACATATTTTATTGTCAAAAATTAAAATGAAAAATTAAATAAAACGCAGGTTATGTGTACCGTAGTAAACAACAACGTCGAACTGAGTGAGAAGCCACACCGTACACTCTACTACACAGAATATAGATAGGCATACCATAGTATAGCCTGGCGAATGCTCGCCACGGCAAGTTTCGCCACGCCAACGATTCAGTTTAGGGGTGCGCCTATAGATGTTTCACATCAAAAATCGACTGTGGACAATTCCCGAACCCCTAGAAAAATCGGAAATCGTCTCACGAATCCAATCGCGTCAGCCAAATTCTTCTAGCTATGATATTTCCAAAGATATGGACGAAAAACGGTCTGAGTTCAAATCCGGGCCCGTTTTGCTCTAGGAGGCCCAGGAGCCGAGAAAATCGCGAAAAACGAAAAAATCGACTTAGAAAATTGCCGGACCCCTAGGAAAATCGGAAATCGTCTCACGAATCGAATGGCGCCAGCCAAATTGTCCTAGCTATAATATTTCCAAAGATATGGACGAAAAACGGTGTGTGGCCAAATCCGTGCCCGTTTTGCTCTAGGAGGCCCAGGAGACGAGAAAAAGGCGAAAAACGAAAAAATCGACTGTGGACAATTCCCGGACCCCTAGAAAAATCGGAAATCGTCTCACGAATCCAATGGCGCCAGCCAAATTCTCCTAGCTATGAGATTTCCAAAGATATGGACGAAAAACGGTCTGAGTCCAAATCCGGGCCCGTTTTGCTCTAGGAGGCCCAGGAGCCGAGAAAATCGCGAAAAACGAAAAAATCGACTTTAGAAAATTCCCGGACCCCTAGGAAAATCGGAAATCGTCTCACGAATCGAATGGCGCCAGCCAAATTGTCCTAGCTATGACATTTCCAAAGATATGGGCGAAAAACGGTGTGTGGCCAAATCCGTGCCCGTTTTGCTCTAGGAGGCCCAGGAGCCGAGAAAAAGGCGAAAAACGAAAAAATCGACTGTGGACAATTCCCGAACCCCTAGAAAAATCGGAAATCGTCTCACGAATCCAATTGCGTCAGCCAAATTCTTCTAGCTATGATATTTCCAAAGATATGGACGAAAAACGGTCTGAGTCCAAATCCGGGCCCGTTTTGCTCTAGGAGGCCCAGGAGCCGAGAAAATCGCGAAAAACGAAAAAATCGACTTTAGAAAATTGCCGGACCCCTAGGAAAATCGGAAATCGTCTCACGAATCGAATGGCGCTAGCCAAATTGTCCTAGCTATGATATTTCCAAAGATATGGGCGAAAAACGGTGTGTGGCCAAATCCGTGCCCGTTTTGCTCTAGGAGGCCCAGGAGCCGAGAAAATCGCGAAAAACGAAAAAATCGACTTTAGAAAATTGCCGGACCCCTAGGAAAATCGGAAATCGTCTCACGAATCGAATGGCGCCAGCCAAATTGTCCTAGCTATGATATTTCCAAAGATATGGACGAAAAACGGTCTGAGTCCAAATCCGGGCCCGTTTTGCTCTAGGAGGCCCAGGAGCCGAGAAAATCGCGAAAAACGAAAAAATCGACTTTAGAAAATTGCCGGACCCCTAGGAAAATCGGAAATCGTCTCACGAATCGAATGGCGCCAGCCAAATTGTCCTAGCTATGATATTTCCAAAGATATGGGCGAAAAACGGTGTGTGGCCAAATCCGTGCCCGTTTTGCTCTAGGAGGCCCAGGAGCCGAGAAAATCGCGAAAAACGAAAAAATCGACTTCAGAAAATTCCCGGACCCCTAGGAAAATCGGAAATCGTCTCACGAATCGAATGGCGCCAGCCAAATTGTCCTAGCTATGATATTTCCAAAGATATGGACGAAAAACGGTCTGAGTCCAAATCCGGGCCCGTTTTGCCTTAGGAGGCCCAGGAGCCGAGAAAATCGCGAAAAACGAAAAAATCGACTTTAGAAAATTGCCGGACCCCTAGGAAAATCGGAAATCGCCTCACGAATCGAATGGCGCCAGCCAAATTGTCCTAGCTATAATATTTCCAAAGATATGGACGAAAAACGGTGTGTGGCCAAATCCGTGCCCGTTTTGCTCTAGGAGGCCCAGGAGACGAGAAAAAGGCGAAAAACGAAAAAATCGACTGTGGACAATTCCCGGACCCCTAGAAAAATCGGAAATCGTCTCACGAATCCAATGGCGCCAGCCAAATTCTCCTAGCTATGATATTTCCAAAGATATGGACGAAAAATGGTCTGAGTCCAAATCCGGGCCCGTTTTGCTCTAGGAGGCCCAGGAGCCGAGAAAATCGCGAAAAACGAAAAAATCGACTTTAGAAAATTGCCGGACCCCTAGGAAAATCGGAAATCGTCTCACGAATCGAATGGCGCCAGCCAAATTGTCCTAGCTATAATATTTCCAAAGATATGGACGAAAAACGGTGTGTGGCCAAATCCGTGCCCGTTTTGCTCTAGGAGGCCCAGGAGACGAGAAAAAGGCGAAAAACGAAAAAATCGACTGTGGACAATTCCCGGACCCCTAGAAAAATCGGAAATCGTCTCACGAATCCAATGGCGCCAGCCAAATTCTCCTAGCTATGATATTTCCAAAGATATGGACGAAAAACGGTCTGAGTCCAAATCCGGGCCCGTTTTGCTCTAGGAGGCCCAGGAGCCGAGAAAATCGCGAAAAACGAAAAAATCGACTTTAGAAAATTGCCGGACCCCTAGGAAAATCGGAAATCGTCTCACGAATCGAATGGCGCCAGCCAAATTGTCCTAGCTATAATATTTCCAAAGATATGGGCGAAAAACGGTGTGTGGCCAAATCCGTGCCCGTATTGCTCTAGGAGGCCCAACAGCCGAGAAAAAGGCGAAAAACGAAAAAATCGAATGTGGACAATTCCCGGACGCCTAGAAAAATCGGAAATCGTCTCACGAATCGAATGGCGCCAGCCAAATTGTCCTAGCTATGATATTTCCAAAGATATGGGCGAAAAACGGTGTGTGGCCAAATCCGTGCCCGTTTTGCTCTAGGAGGCCCAGGAGCCGAGAAAAAGGCGAAAAACGAAAAAATCGACTGTGGACAATTCCCGAACCCCTAGAAAAATCGGAAATCGTCTCACGAATCCAATGGCGCCAGCCAAATTGTCCTAGCAATGATATTTCCAAAGATATAGACGAAAAACGATCTGAGTCCAAATCCGGGCCCGTTTTGCTCTAGGAGGCCCAGGAGCCGAGAAAATCGCGAAAAACGAAAAAATCGACTTTAGAAAATTCCCGGACCCCTAGAAAAATCGGAAATCGTCTCACGAATCGAATGGCGCCAGCCAAATTGGCCTAGCTATGATATTTCCAAAGATATGGGCGAAAAACGGTGTGTGGCCAAATCCGTGCCCGTTTTGCTCTAGGAGGCCCAGGAGCCGAGAAAATCGCGAAAAACGAAAAAATCGACTTTAGAAAATTCCCGGACCCCTAGAAAAATCGGGAATCGTCTCACGAATCCAATGGCGCCAGCCAAATTCTTCTAGCTATGATATTTCCAAAGATATGGACGAAAAACGATCTGAGTCCAAATCCGGGCCCGTTTTGCTCTAGGAGGCCCAGGAGCCGAGAAAATCGCGAAAAACGAAAAAATCGACTTTAGAAAATTGCCGGACCACTAAGACAATCGGAAATCGTCTCACGAATCGAATGGCGCCAGCCAAATTGTCCTAGCTATGATATTTCCAAAGATATGGGCGAAAAACGGTGTGTGGCCAAATCCGTGCCCGTTTTGCTCTAGGAGGCCCAGGAGCCGAGAAAAAGGCGAAAAACGAAAAAATCGACTGTGGACAATTCCCGGACCCCTAGAGAAATCGGAAATCGTCTCACGAATCCAATGGCGCCAGCCAAATTCTCCTAGCTATGATATTTCCAAAGATATGGACGAAAAACGGTCTGAGTCCAAATCCGGGCCCGTTTTGCTCTAGGAGGCCCAGGAGCCGAGAAAATCGCGAAAAACGAAAAAATCGACTTTAGAAAATTCCCGGACCCCTAGAAAAATCGGAAATCGTCTCACGAATCGAATGGCGCCAGCCAAATTGGCCTAGCTATGATATTTCCAAAGATATGGGCGAAAAACGGTGTGTGGCCAAATCCGTGCCCGTTTTGCTCTAGGAGGCCCAGGAGCCGAGAAAATCGCGAAAAACGAAAAAATCGACTTTAGAAAATTGCCGGACCCCTAAGAAAATCGGAAATCGTCTCACGAAGCGAACGGCGCCAGCCAAATTCTCCTAGCTATGATATTTCCAAAGATATGGACGAAAAACGGTCTGAGTCCAAATCCGGGCCCGATTTGCTCTAGGAGGCCCAGGAGCCGAGAAAATCGCGAAAAACGAAAAAATCGACTTTAGAAAATTGCCGGACCACTAAGACAATCGGAAATCGTCTCACGAATCGAATGGCGCCAGCCAAATTGTCCTAGCTATGATATTTCCAAAGATATGGGCGAAAAACGGTGTGTGGCCAAATCCGTGCCCGTTTTGCTCTAGGAGGCCCAGGAGCCGAGAAAATCGCGAAAAACGAAAAAATCGACTTCAGAAAATTCCCGGACCCCTAGGAAAATCGGAAATCGTCTCACGAATCGAATGGCGCCAGCCAAATTGTCCTAGCTATGATATTTCCAAAGATATGGACGAAAAACGGTCTGAGTCCAAATCCGGGCCCGTTTTGCCTTAGGAGGCCCAGGAGCCGAGAAAATCGCGAAAAACGAAAAAATCGACTTTAGAAAATTGCCGGACCCCTAGGAAAATCGGAAATCGCCTCACGAATCGAATGGCGCCAGCCAAATTGTCCTAGCTATAATATTTCCAAAGATATGGACGAAAAACGGTGTGTGGCCAAATCCGTGCCCGTTTTGCTCTAGGAGGCCCAGGAGACGAGAAAAAGGCGAAAAACGAAAAAATCGACTGTGGACAATTCCCGGACCCCTAGAAAAATCGGAAATCGTCTCACGAATCCAATGGCGCCAGCCAAATTCTCCTAGCTATGATATTTCCAAAGATATGGACGAAAAACGGTCTGAGTCCAAATCCGGGCCCGTTTTGCTCTAGGAGGCCCAGGAGCCGAGAAAATCGCGAAAAACGAAAAAATCGACTTTAGAAAATTGCCGGACCCCTAGGAAAATCGGAAATCGTCTCACGAATCGAATGGCGCCAGCCAAATTGTCCTAGCTATAATATTTCCAAAGATATGGGCGAAAAACGGTGTGTGGCCAAATCCGTGCCCGTATTGCTCTAGGAGGCCCAACAGCCGAGAAAAAGGCGAAAAACGAAAAAATCGAATGTGGACAATTCCCGGACCCCTAGAAAAATCGGAAATCGTCTCACGAATCGAATGGCGCCAGCCAAATTGTCCTAGCTATGATATTTCCAAAGATATGGGCGAAAAACGGTGTGTGGCCAAATCCGTGCCCGTTTTGCTCTAGGAGGCCCAGGAGCCGAGAAAAAGGCGAAAAACGAAAAAATCGACTGTGGACAATTCCCGAACCCCTAGAAAAATCGGAAATCGTCTCACGAATCCAATGGCGCCAGCCAAATTGTCCTAGCAATGATATTTCCAAAGATATGGACGAAAAACGATCTGAGTCCAAATCCGGGCCCGTTTTGCTCTAGGAGGCCCAGGAGCCGAGAAAATCGCGAAAAACGAAAAAATCGACTTTAGAAAATTCCCGGACCCCTAGAAAAATCGGAAATCGTCTCACGAATCGAATGGCGCCAGCCAAATTGGCCTAGCTATGATATTTCCAAAGATATGGGCGAAAAACGGTGTGTGGCCAAATCCGTGCCCGTTTTGCTCTAGGAGGCCCAGGAGCCGAGAAAATCGCGAAAAACGAAAAAATCGACTTTAGAAAATTCCCGGACCCCTAGAAAAATCGGGAATCGTCTCACGAATCCAATGGCGCCAGCCAAATTCTCCTAGCTATGATATTTCCAAAGATATGGACGAAAAACGATCTGAGTCCAAATCCGGGCCCGTTTTGCTCTAGGAGGCCCAGGAGCCGAGAAAATCGCGAAAAACGAAAAAATCGACTTTAGAAAATTGCCGGACCACTAAGACAATCGGAAATCGTCTCACGAATCGAATGGCGCCAGCCAAATTGTCCTAGCTATGATATTTCCAAAGATATGGGCGAAAAACGGTGTGTGGCCAAATCCGTGCCCGTTTTGCTCTAGGAGGCCCAGGAGCCGAGAAAAAGGCGAAAAACGAAAAAATCGACTGTGGACAATTCCCGGACCCCTAGAGAAATCGGAAATCGTCTCACGAATCCAATGGCGCCAGCCAAATTCTCCTAGCTATGATATTTCCAAAGATATGGACGAAAAACGGTCTGAGTCCAAATCCGGGCCCGTTTTGCTCTAGGAGGCCCAGGAGCCGAGAAAATCGCGAAAAACGAAAAAATCGACTTTAGAAAATTCCCGGACCCCTAGAAAAATCGGAAATCGTCTCACGAATCGAATGGCGCCAGCCAAATTGGCCTAGCTATGATATTTCCAAAGATATGGGCGAAAAACGGTGTGTGGCCAAATCCGTGCCCGTTTTGCTCTAGGAGGCCCAGGAGCCGAGAAAATCGCGAAAAACGAAAAAATCGACTTTAGAAAATTGCCGGACCCCTAAGAAAATCGGAAATCGTCTCACGAAGCGAACGGCGCCAGCCAAATTCTCCTAGCTATGATATTTCCAAAGATATGGACGAAAAACGGTCTGAGTCCAAATCCGGGCCCGTTTTGCTCTAGGAGGCCCAGGAGCCGAGAAAATCGCGAAAAACGAAAAAATCGACTTTAGAAAATTGCCGGACCCCTAGGAAAATCGGAAATCGTCTCACGAATCGAATGGCGCCAGCCAAATTGTCCTAGCTATGATATTTCCAAAGATATGGGCGAAAAACGGTGTGTGGCCAAATCCGTGCCCGTTTTGCTCTAGGAGGCCCAGGAGCCGAGAAAAAGGCGAAAAACGAAAAAATCGACTGTGGACAATTCCCGAACCCCTAGAAAAATCGGAAATCGTCTCACGAATCCCATGGCGTCAGCCAAATTCTTCTAGCTATGATATTTCCAAAGATATGGACGAAAAACGGTCTGAGTCCAAATCCGGGCCCGTTTTGCTCTAGGAGACCCAGGAGCCGAGAAAATCGCGAAAAACGAAAAAATCGACTTTAGAAAATTGCCGGACCCGTAGGAAAATCGGAAATCGTCTCACGAATCGAATGGCGCCAGCCAAATTGTCCTAGCTATGATATTTCCAAAGATATGGACGAAAAACGGTCTGAGTCCAAATCCGGGCCCGTTTTGCTCTAGGAGGCCCAGGAGCCGAGAAAATCGCGAAAAACGAAAAAATCGACTTTAGAAAATTCCCGGACCCCTAGAGAAATCGGAAATCGTCTTACGAATCCAATGGCGCCAGCCAAATTCACCTAGCTATGATATTTCCAAAGATATGGGCGAAAAACGGTCTGAGTCCAAATCCGGGCCCGTTTTGCTCTAGGAGGCCCAGGAGCCGAGAAAATCGCGAAAAACGAAAAAATCGACTTTAGAAAATTGCCGGACCCCTAGGAAAATCGGAAATCGTCTCACGAATCGAATGGCGCCAGCCAAATTGTCCTAGCTATGATATTTCCAAAGATATGGGCGAAAAACGGTGTGTGGCCAAATCCGTGCCCGTTTTGCTCTAGGAGGCCCAGGAGCCGAGAAAAAGGCGAAAAACGAAAAAAAATGAGCCGTCATGGGACGCCTGGCAGATGTGAAACATCGTGTGTGTACAAGTAATATGCATAAAAGATAATATTATTACAGGAATTAAATATAGCCTAATGAAAAAATGAAGTATTACGAGATTCTTACAGTAAATGGTAACTTTATTTAATCAACATTTATTTACATGATATAAAAATTCGATATTAGTATCAAGTTGCCACAATTTAAATATTTTCATCTGTGGCTTCAATAATAGTTATATTCGATTTTTCCTCTGCCGGTATTACTGTGACGATTGGTCGATGATAATTAAAGTACGTTACAAAAATATTGGATGAAACACCATCAAGATATCTCACAAATCTATTGTTGTTTCATATTTGGTAGTAGATTCTTTTGGATCGTTATTGATTTGCCATTGAAATTCTTTTTGAAGAAATGTCATTAATGGCATTGATTCAGCTCTTGCAAAATTTACACTGAAATATGCAGCTAAAAATAATGGTAGTTTATGTTTATTCGTTTTAAGAATTATTGAACCTGTTTGACTATAAGGAAATAACCTTTCATGTAAAAATGAATTGAGATGATCCATTTTGTTATTAGGTGAAATGTATATATTACAATCATAATTAATTCACTTCCGTCTTGTAGTTTAACATGTGAAGAACACATATTTCCAATAGAGGCAATAGTTTAAAATAGTCTGGTACTATTCGATTAATAAAGTCTTACACAACATTGATAGTATGCCTTGTGTTTAACTGATCAGGGTGACGTCCAGTTTCAATAATAATATTTTGTGATCCTTCGGATGATTGTTGGGAACTGAAATATTTAAAACAATATGATATTGAAATACACAAAAAAAAAAAAATTTTTAAGTGTGGCTTCAATATACTCATGAACTCAAATCTTAGTTAATTATCGCAATATATGACTAAGGATTTGCAAATATAAATTTTATTAATAAATTTTTCTATATTAATTCCTTCATGAATAATAAAAGAATACTTAATTGAAGATAATATTAATATAATTTATATGAATTATTAATATGATTAATATGAATATAATTAATTAAATATAAAAATATAATAATTACATTTATGGAGACTTGAAAAATACGATCTACTTACTGATGACTTGGTAGTATACCATAGTGTAGTTTCACTTTCTTTGCACAAGGTTGATCACTTTGATCTTCTGAGTTATCACTGTCACACATATTTTATTGTCAAAAATTAAAATGAAAAATTAAATAAAACGCAGGTTATGTGTACCGTAGTAAACAACAACGTCGAACTGAGTGAGAAGCCACACCGTACACTCTACTACACAGAATATAGATAGGCATACCATAGTATAGCCTGGCGAATGCTCGCCACGGCAAGTTTCGCCACGCCAACGATTCAGTTTAGGGGTGCGCCTATAGATGTTTCACATCAAAAATCGACTGTGGACAATTCCCGAACCCCTAGAAAAATCGGAAATCGTCTCACGAATCCAATGGCGTCAGCCAAATTCTTCTAGCTATGATATTTCCAAAGATATGGACGAAAAACGGTCTGAGTTCAAATCCGGGCCCGTTTTGCTCTAGGAGGCCCAGGAGCCGAGAAAATCGCGAAAAACGAAAAAATCGACTTAGAAAATTGCCGGACCCCTAGGAAAATCGGAAATCGTCTCACGAATCGAATGGCGCCAGCCAAATTGTCCTAGCTATAATATTTCCAAAGATATGGACGAAAAACGGTGTGTGGCCAAATCCGTGCCCGTTTTGCTCTAGGAGGCCCAGGAGACGAGAAAAAGGCGAAAAACGAAAAAATCGACTGTGGACAATTCCCGGACCCCTAGAAAAATCGGAAATCGTCTCACGAATCCAATGGCGCCAGCCAAATTCTCCTAGCTATGAGATTTCCAAAGATATGGACGAAAAACGGTCTGAGTCCAAATCCGGGCCCGTTTTGCTCTAGGAGGCCCAGGAGCCGAGAAAATCGCGAAAAACGAAAAAATCGACTTTAGAAAATTCCCGGACCCCTAGGAAAATCGGAAATCGTCTCACGAATCGAATGGCGCCAGCCAAATTGTCCTAGCTATGACATTTCCAAAGATATGGGCGAAAAACGGTGTGTGGCCAAATCCGTGCCCGTATTGCTCTAGGAGGCCCAGGAGCCGAGAAAAAGGCGAAAAACGAAAAAATCGACTGTGGACAATTCCCGAACCCCTAGAAAAATCGGAAATCGTCTCACGAATCCAATTGCGTCAGCCAAATTCTTCTAGCTATGATATTTCCAAAGATATGGACGAAAAACGGTCTGAGTCCAAATCCGGGCCCGTTTTGCTCTAGGAGGCCCAGGAGCCGAGAAAATCGCGAAAAACGAAAAAATCGACTTTAGAAAATTGCCGGACCCCTAGGAAAATCGGAAATCGTCTCACGAATCGAATGGCGCTAGCCAAATTGTCCTAGCTATGATATTTCCAAAGATATGGGCGAAAAACGGTGTGTGGCCAAATCCGTGCCCGTTTTGCTCTAGGAGGCCCAGGAGCCGAGAAAATCGCGAAAAACGAAAAAATCGACTTTAGAAAATTGCCGGACCCCTAGGAAAATCGGAAATCGTCTCACGAATCGAATGGCGCCAGCCAAATTGTCCTAGCTATGATATTTCCAAAGATATGGACGAAAAACGGTCTGAGTCCAAATCCGGGCCCGTTTTGCTCTAGGAGGCCCAGGAGCCGAGAAAATCGCGAAAAACGAAAAAATCGACTTTAGAAAATTGCCGGACCCCTAGGAAAATCGGAAATCGTCTCACGAATCGAATGGCGCCAGCCAAATTGTCCTAGCTATGATATTTCCAAAGATATGGGCGAAAAACGGTGTGTGGCCAAATCCGTGCCCGTTTTGCTCTAGGAGGCCCAGGAGCCGAGAAAATCGCGAAAAACGAAAAAATCGACTTCAGAAAATTCCCGGACCCCTAGGAAAATCGGAAATCGTCTCACGAATCGAATGGCGCCAGCCAAATTGTCCTAGCTATGATATTTCCAAAGATATGGACGAAAAACGGTCTGAGTCCAAATCCGGGCCCGTTTTGCCTTAGGAGGCCCAGGAGCCGAGAAAATCGCGAAAAACGAAAAAATCGACTTTAGAAAATTGCCGGACCCCTAGGAAAATCGGAAATCGCCTCACGAATCGAATGGCGCCAGCCAAATTGTCCTAGCTATAATATTTCCAAAGATATGGACGAAAAACGGTGTGTGGCCAAATCCGTGCCCGTTTTGCTCTAGGAGGCCCAGGAGACGAGAAAAAGGCGAAAAACGAAAAAATCGACTGTGGACAATTCCCGGACCCCTAGAAAAATCGGAAATCGTCTCACGAATCCAATGGCGCCAGCCAAATTCTCCTAGCTATGATATTTCCAAAGATATGGACGAAAAATGGTCTGAGTCCAAATCCGGGCCCGTTTTGCTCTAGGAGGCCCAGGAGCCGAGAAAATCGCGAAAAACGAAAAAATCGACTTTAGAAAATTGCCGGACCCCTAGGAAAATCGGAAATCGTCTCACGAATCGAATGGCGCCAGCCAAATTGTCCTAGCTATAATATTTCCAAAGATATGGGCGAAAAACGGTGTGTGGCCAAATCCGTGCCCGTATTGCTCTAGGAGGCCCAACAGCCGAGAAAAAGGCGAAAAACGAAAAAATCGAATGTGGACAATTCCCGGACCCCTAGAAAAATCGGAAATCGTCTCACGAATCGAATGGCGCCAGCCAAATTGTCCTAGCTATGATATTTCCAAAGATATGGGCGAAAAACGGTGTGTGGCCAAATCCGTGCCCGTTTTGCTCTAGGAGGCCCAGGAGCCGAGAAAAAGGCGAAAAACGAAAAAATCGACTGTGGACAATTCCCGAACCCCTAGAAAAATCGGAAATCGTCTCACGAATCCAATGGCGCCAGCCAAATTGTCCTAGCAATGATATTTCCAAAGATATAGACGAAAAACGATCTGAGTCCAAATCCGGGCCCGTTTTGCTCTAGGAGGCCCAGGAGCCGAGAAAATCGCGAAAAACGAAAAAATCGACTTTAGAAAATTCCCGGACCCCTAGAAAAATCGGAAATCGTCTCACGAATCGAATGGCGCCAGCCAAATTGGCCTAGCTATGATATTTCCAAAGATATGGGCGAAAAACGGTGTGTGGCCAAATCCGTGCCCGTTTTGCTCTAGGAGGCCCAGGAGCCGAGAAAATCGCGAAAAACGAAAAAATCGACTTTAGAAAATTCCCGGACCCCTAGAAAAATCGGGAATCGTCTCACGAATCCAATGGCGCCAGCCAAATTCTTCTAGCTATGATATTTCCAAAGATATGGACGAAAAACGATCTGAGTCCAAATCCGGGCCCGTTTTGCTCTAGGAGGCCCAGGAGCCGAGAAAATCGCGAAAAACGAAAAAATCGACTTTAGAAAATTGCCGGACCACTAAGACAATCGGAAATCGTCTCACGAATCGAATGGCGCCAGCCAAATTGTCCTAGCTATGATATTTCCAAAGATATGGGCGAAAAACGGTGTGTGGCCAAATCCGTGCCCGTTTTGCTCTAGGAGGCCCAGGAGCCGAGAAAATCGCGAAAAACGAAAAAATCGACTTTAGAAAATTGCCGGACCCCTAGGAAAATCGGAAATCGTCTCACGAATCGAATGGCGCCAGCCAAATTGTCCTAGCTATGATATTTCCAAAGATATGGGCGAAAAACGGTGTGTGGCCAAATCCGTGCCCGTTTTGCTCTAGGAGGCCCAGGAGCCGAGAAAAAGGCGAAAAACGAAAAAATCGACTGTGGACAATTCCCGAACCCCTAGAAAAATCGGAAATCGTCTCACGAATCCAATGGCGTCAGCCAAATTCTTCTAGCTATGATATTTCCAAAGATATGGACGAAAAACGGTCTGAGTCCAAATCCGGGCCCGTTTTGCTCTAGGAGGCCCAGGAGCCGAGAAAATCGCGAAAAACGAAAAAATCGACTTTAGAAAATTCCCGGACCCCTAGAAAAATCGGAAATCGTCTCACGAATCGAATGGCGCCAGCCAAATTGGCCTAGCTATGATATTTCCAAAGATATGGGCGAAAAACGGTGTGTGGCCAAATCCGTGCCCGTTTTGCTCTAGGAGGCCCAGGAGCCGAGAAAATCGCGAAAAACGAAAAAATCGACTTTAGAAAATTGCCGGACCCCTAAGAAAATCGGAAATCGTCTCACGAAGCGAACGGCGCCAGCCAAATTCTCCTAGCTATGATATTTCCAAAGATATGGACGAAAAACGGTCTGAGTCCAAATCCGGGCCCGTTTTGCTCTAGGAGGCCCAGGAGCCGAGAAAATCGCGAAAAACGAAAAAATCGACTTTAGAAAATTGCCGGACCACTAAGACAATCGGAAATCGTCTCACGAATCGAATGGCGCCAGCCAAATTGTCCTAGCTATGATATTTCCAAAGATATGGGCGAAAAACGGTGTGTGGCCAAATCCGTGCCCGTTTTGCTCTAGGAGGCCCAGGAGCCGAGAAAAAGGCGAAAAACGAAAAAATCGACTGTGGACAATTCCCGGACCCCTAGAGAAATCGGAAATCGTCTCACGAATCCAATGGCGCCAGCCAAATTCTCCTAGCTATGATATTTCCAAAGATATGGACGAAAAACGGTCTGAGTCCAAATCCGGGCCCGTTTTGCTCTAGGAGGCCCAGGAGCCGAGAAAATCGCGAAAAACGAAAAAATCGACTTTAGAAAATTGCCGGACCCCTAGGAAAATCGGAAATCGTCTCACGAATCGAATGGCGCCAGCCAAATTGTCCTAGCTATGATATTTCCAAAGATATGGGCGAAAAACGGTGTGTGGCCAAATCCGTGCCCGTTTTGCTCTAGGAGGCCCAGGAGCCGAGAAAAAGGCGAAAAACGAAAAAATCGACTGTGGACAATTCCCGAACCCCTAGAAAAATCGGAAATCGTCTCACGAATCCAATGGCGTCAGCCAAATTCTTCTAGCTATGATATTTCCAAAGATATGGACGAAAAACGGTCTGAGTCCAAATCCGGGCCCGTTTTGCTCTAGGAGGCCCAGGAGCCGAGAAAATCGCGAAAAACGAAAAAATCGACTTTAGAAAATTGCCGGACCCCTAGGAAAATCGGAAATCGTCTCACGAATCGAATGGCGCCAGCCAAATTGTCCTAGCTATGATATTTCCAAAGATATGGGCGAAAAACGGTGTGTGGCCAAATCCGTGCCCGTTTTGCTCTAGGAGGCCCAGGAGCCGAGAAAAAGGCGAAAAACGAAAAAATCGACTGTGGACAATTCCCGAACCCCTAGAAAAATCGGAAATCGTCTCACGAATCCAATGGCGTCAGCCAAATTCTTCTAGCTATGATATTTCCAAAGATATGGACGAAAAACGGTCTGAGTCCAAATCCGGGCCCGTTTTGCTCTAGGAGGCCCAGGAGCCGAGAAAATCGCGAAAAACGAAAAAATCGACTTTAGAAAATTCCCGGACCCCTAGAAAAATCGGAAATCGTCTCACGAATCGAATGGCGCCAGCCAAATTGGCCTAGCTATGATATTTCCAAAGATATGGGCGAAAAACGGTGTGTGGCCAAATCCGTGCCCGTTTTGCTCTAGGAGGCCCAGGAGCCGAGAAAATCGCGAAAAACGAAAAAATCGACTTTAGAAAATTGCCGGACCCCTAAGAAAATCGGAAATCGTCTCACGAAGCGAACGGCGCCAGCCAAATTCTCCTAGCTATGATATTTCCAAAGATATGGACGAAAAACGGTCTGAGTCCAAATCCGGGCCCGTTTTGCTCTAGGAGGCCCAGGAGCCGAGAAAATCGCGAAAAACGAAAAAATCGACTTTAGAAAATTGCCGGACCACTAAGACAATCGGAAATCGTCTCACGAATCGAATGGCGCCAGCCAAATTGTCCTAGCTATGATATTTCCAAAGATATGGGCGAAAAACGGTGTGTGGCCAAATCCGTGCCCGTTTTGCTCTAGGAGGCCCAGGAGCCGAGAAAAAGGCGAAAAACGAAAAAATCGACTGTGGACAATTCCCGGACCCCTAGAGAAATCGGAAATCGTCTCACGAATCCAATGGCGCCAGCCAAATTCTCCTAGCTATGATATTTCCAAAGATATGGACGAAAAACGGTCTGAGTCCAAATCCGGGCCCGTTTTGCTCTAGGAGGCCCAGGAGCCGAGAAAATCGCGAAAAACGAAAAAATCGACTTTAGAAAATTGCCGGACCCCTAGGAAAATCGGAAATCGTCTCACGAATCGAATGGCGCCAGCCAAATTGTCCTAGCTATGATATTTCCAAAGATATGGGCGAAAAACGGTGTGTGGCCAAATCCGTGCCCGTTTTGCTCTAGGAGGCCCAGGAGCCGAGAAAAAGGCGAAAAACGAAAAAATCGACTGTGGACAATTCCCGAACCCCTAGAAAAATCGGAAATCGTCTCACGAATCCAATGGCGTCAGCCAAATTCTTCTAGCTATGATATTTCCAAAGATATGGACGAAAAACGGTCTGAGTCCAAATCCGGGCCCGTTTTGCTCTAGGAGGCCCAGGAGCCGAGAAAATCGCGAAAAACGAAAAAATCGACTTTAGAAAATTGCCGGACCCCTAGGAAAATCGGAAATCGTCTCACGAATCGAATGGCGCCAGCCAAATTGTCCTAGCTATGATATTTCCAAAGATATGGACGAAAAACGGTCTGAGTCCAAATCCGGGCCCGTTTTGCTCTAGGAGGCCCAGGAGCCGAGAAAATCGCGAAAAACGAAAAAATCGACTTTAGAAAATTCCCGGACCCCTAGGAAAATCGGAAATCGTCTCACGAATCGAATGGCGCCAGCCAAATTGTCCTAGCTATGACATTTCCAAAGATATGGGCGAAAAACGGTGTGTGGCCAAATCCGTGCCCGTTTTGCTCTAGGAGGCCCAGGAGCCGAGAAAAAGGCGAAAAACGAAAAAATCGACTGTGGACAATTCCCGAACCCCTAGGAAAATCGGAAATCGTCTCACGAATCCAATTGCGTCAGCCAAATTCTTCTAGCTATGATATTTCCAAAGATATGGACGAAAAACGGTCTGAGTCCAAATCCGGGCCCGTTTTGCTCTAGGAGGCCCAGGAGCCGAGAAAAAGGCGAAAAACGAAAAAATCGACTGTGGACAATTCCCGAACCCCTAGAAAAATCGGAAATCGTCTCACGAATCCAATTGCGTCAGCCAAATTCTTCTAGCTATGATATTTCCAAAGATATGGACGAAAAACGGTCTGAGTCCAAATCCGGGCCCGTTTTGCTCTAGGAGGCCCAGGAGCCGAGAAAATCGCGAAAAACGAAAAAATCGACTTCAGAAAATTCCCGGACCCCTAGGAAAATCGGAAATCGTCTCACGAATCGAATGGCGCCAGCCAAATTGTCCTAGCTATGATATTTCCAAAGATATGGACGAAAAACGGTCTGAGTCCAAATCCGGGCCCGTTTTGCCTTAGGAGGCCCAGGAGCCGAGAAAATCGCGAAAAACGAAAAAATCGACTTTAGAAAATTGCCGGACCCCTAGGAAAATCGGAAATCGTCTCACGAATCGAATGGCGCCAGCCAAATTGTCCTAGCTATAATATTTCCAAAGATATGGACGAAAAACGGTGTGTGGCCAAATCCGTGCCCGTTTTGCTCTAGGAGGCCCAGGAGACGAGAAAAAGGCGAAAAACGAAAAAATCGACTGTGGACAATTCCCGGACCCCTAGAAAAATCGGAAATCGTCTCACGAATCCAATGGCGCCAGCCAAATTGTCCTAGCTATGATATTTCCAAAGATATGGGCGAAAAACGGTGTGTGGCCAAATCCGTGCCCGTTTTGCTCTAGGAGGCCCAGGAGCCGAGACAAAGGCGAAAAACGAAACAATCGACTGTGGACAATTCCCGAACCCCTAGAAAAATCGGAAATCGTCTCACGAATCCAATGGCGCCAGCCAAATTGTCCTAGCAATGATATTTCCAAAGATATGGACGAAAAACGATCTGAGTCCAAATCCGGGCCCGTTTTGCTCTAGGAGGCCCAGGAGCCGAGAAAATCGCGAAAAACGAAAAAATCGACTTTAGAAAATTCCCGGACCCCTAGAAAAATCGGAAATCGTCTCACGAATCGAATGGCGCCAGCCAAATTGGCCTAGCTATGATATTTCCAAAGATATGGGCGAAAAACGGTGTGTGGCCAAATCCGTGCCCGTTTTGCTCTAGGAGGCCCAGGAGCCGAGAAAATCGCGAAAAACGAAAAAATCGACTTTAGAAAATTGCCGGACCCCTAAGAAAATCGGAAATCGTCTCACGAAGCGAACGGCGCCAGCCAAATTCTCCTAGCTATGATATTTCCAAAGATATGGACGAAAAACGGTCTGAGTCCAAATCCGGGCCCGTTTTGCTCTAGGAGGCCCAGGAGCCGAGAAAATCGCGAAAAACGAAAAAATCGACTTTAGAAAATTGCCGGACCACTAAGACAATCGGAAATCGTCTCACGAATCGAATGGCGCCAGCCAAATTGTCCTAGCTATGATATTTCCAAAGATATGGGCGAAAAACGGTGTGTGGCCAAATCCGTGCCCGTTTTGCTCTAGGAGGCCCAGGAGCCGAGAAAAAGGCGAAAAACGAAAAAATCGACTGTGGACAATTCCCGAACCCCTAGAAAAATCGGAAATCGTCTCACGAATCCAATGGCGTCAGCCAAATTCTTCTAGCTATGATATTTCCAAAGATATGGACGAAAAACGGTCTGAGTCCAAATCCGGGCCCGTTTTGCTCTAGGAGGCCCAGGAGCCGAGAAAATCGCGAAAAACGAAAAAATCGACTTTAGAAAATTGCCGGACCCCTAGGAAAATCGGAAATCGTCTCACGAATCGAATGGCGCCAGCCAAATTGTCCTAGCTATGACATTTCCAAAGATATGGGCGAAAAACGGTGTGTGGCCAAATCCGTGCCCGTTTTGCTCTAGGAGGCCCAGGAGCCGAGAAAAAGGCGAAAAACGAAAAAATCGACTGTGGACAATTCCCGAACCCCTAGAAAAATCGGAAATCGTCTCACGAATCCAATTGCGTCAGCCAAATTCTTCTAGCTATGATATTTCCAAAGATATGGACGAAAAACGGTCTGAGTCCAAATCCGGGCCCGTTTTGCTCTAGGAGGCCCAGGAGCCGAGAAAAAGGCGAAAAACGAAAAAATCGACTGTGGACAATTCCCGAACCCCTAGAAAAATCGGAAATCGTCTCACGAATCCAATTGCGTCAGCCAAATTCTTCTAGCTATGATATTTCCAAAGATATGGACGAAAAACGGTCTGAGTCCAAATCCGGGCCCGTTTTGCTCTAGGAGGCCCAGGAGCCGAGAAAATCGCGAAAAACGAAAAAATCGACTTCAGAAAATTCCCGGACCCCTAGGAAAATCGGAAATCGTCTCACGAATCGAATGGCGCCAGCCAAATTGTCCTAGCTATGATATTTCCAAAGATATGGACGAAAAACGGTCTGAGTCCAAATCCGGGCCCGTTTTGCCTTAGGAGGCCCAGGAGCCGAGAAAATCGCGAAAAACGAAAAAATCGACTTTAGAAAATTGCCGGACCCCTAGGAAAATCGGAAATCGTCTCACGAATCGAATGGCGCCAGCCAAATTGTCCTAGCTATAATATTTCCAAAGATATGGACGAAAAACGGTGTGTGGCCAAATCCGTGCCCGTTTTGCTCTAGGAGGCCCAGGAGACGAGAAAAAGGCGAAAAACGAAAAAATCGACTGTGGACAATTCCCGGACCCCTAGAAAAATCGGAAATCGTCTCACGAATCCAATGGCGCCAGCCAAATTGTCCTAGCTATGATATTTCCAAAGATATGGGCGAAAAACGGTGTGTGGCCAAATCCGTGCCCGTTTTGCTCTAGGAGGCCCAGGAGCCGAGAAAAAGGCGAAAAACGAAACAATCGACTGTGGACAATTCCCGAACCCCTAGAAAAATCGGAAATCGTCTCACGAATCCAATGGCGCCAGCCAAATTGTCCTAGCAATGATATTTCCAAAGATATGGACGAAAAACGATCTGAGTCCAAATCCGGGCCCGTTTTGCTCTAGGAGGCCCAGGAGCCGAGAAAATCGCGAAAAACGAAAAAATCGACTTTAGAAAATTCCCGGACCCCTAGAAAAATCGGAAATCGTCTCACGAATCGAATGGCGCCAGCCAAATTGGCCTAGCTATGATATTTCCAAAGATATGGGCGAAAAACGGTGTGTGGCCAAATCCGTGCCCGTTTTGCTCTAGGAGGCCCAGGAGCCGAGAAAATCGCGAAAAACGAAAAAATCGACTTCAGAAAATTCCCGGACCCCTAGAAAAATCGGGAATCGTCTCACGAATCCAATGGCGCCAGCCAAATTCTCCTAGCTATGATATTTCCAAAGATATGGACGAAAAACGGTCTGAGTCCAAATCCGGGCCCGTTTTGCTCTAGGAGGCCCAGGAGCCGAGAAAAAGGCGAAAAACGAAAAAATCGACTGTGGACAATTCCCGGACCCCTAGAGAAATCGGAAATCGTCTCACGAATCCAATGGCGCCAGCCAAATTCTCCTAGCTATGATATTTCCAAAGATATGGACGAAAAACGGTCTGAGTCCAAATCCGGGCCCGTTTTGCTCTAGGAGGCCCAGGAGCCGAGAAAATCGCGAAAAACGAAAAAATCGACTTTAGAAAATTGCCGGACCCCTAGGAAAATCGGAAATCGTCTCACGAATCGAATGGCGCCAGCCAAATTGTCCTAGCTATGATATTTCCAAAGATATGGGCGAAAAACGGTGTGTGGCCAAATCCGTGCCCGTTTTGCTCTAGGAGGCCCAGGAGCCGAGAAAAAGGCGAAAAACGAAAAAATCGACTGTGGACAATTCCCGAACCCCTAGAAAAATCGGAAATCGTCTCACGAATCCAATGGCGTCAGCCAAATTCTTCTAGCTATGATATTTCCAAAGATATGGACGAAAAACGGTCTGAGTTCAAATCCGGGCCCGTTTTGCTCTAGGAGGCCCAGGAGCCGAGAAAATCGCGAAAAACGAAAAAATCGACTTTAGAAAATTCCCGGACCCCTAGGAAAATCGGAAATCGTCTCACGAATCGAATGGCGCCAGCCAAATTGTCCTAGCTATGATATTTCCAAAGATATGGGCGAAAAACGGTGTGTGGCCAAATCCGTGCCCGTTTTGCTCTAGGAGGCCCAGGAGCCGAGAAAAAGGCGAAAAACGAAAAAATCGACTGTGGACAATTCCCGAACCCCTAGAAAAATCGGAAATCGTCTCACGAATCCAATGGCGTCAGCCAAATTCTTCTAGCTATGATATTTCCAAAGATATGGACGAAAAACGGTCTGAGTCCAAATCCGGGCCCGATTTGCTCTAGGAGGCCCAGGAGCAGAGAAAATCGCGAAAAACGAAAAAATCGACTTTAGAAAATTGCCGGACCCCTAGGAAAATCGGAAATCGTCTCACGAATCGAATGGCGCTAGCCAAATTGTCCTAGCTATGATATTTCCAAAGATATGGGCGAAAAACGGTGTGTGGCCAAATCCGTGCCCGTTTTGCTCTAGGAGGCCCAGGAGCCGAGAAAATCGCGACAAACGAAAAAATCGACTGTGGACAATTCCCGAACCCCTAGAAAAATCGGAAATCGTCTCACGAATCCAATTGCGTCAGTCAAATTCTTCTAGCTATGATATTTCCAAAGATATGGACGAAAAACGGTCTGAGTCCAAATCCGGGCCCGTTTTGCTCTAGGAGGCCCAGGAGCCGAGAAAATCGCGAAAAACGAAAAAATCGACTTTAGAAAATTCCCGGACCCCTAGAAAAATCGGAAATCGTCTCACGAATCGAATGGCGCCAGCCAAATTGGCCTAGCTATGATATTTCCAAAGATATGGGCGAAAAACGGTGTGTGGCCAAATCCGTGCCCGTTTTGCTCTAGGAGGCCCAGGAGCCGAGAAAATCGCGAAAAACGAAAAAATCGACTTTAGAAAATTCCCGGACCCCTAGAAAAATCGGGAATCGTCTCACGAATCCAATGGCGCCAGCCAAATTCTCCTAGCTATGATATTTCCAAAGATATGGACGAAAAACGATCTGAGTCCAAATCCGGGCCCGTTTTGCTCTAGGAGGCCCAGGAGCCGAGAAAATCGCGAAAAACGAAAAAATCGACTTTAGAAAATTGCCGGACCACTAAGACAATCGGAAATCGTCTCACGAATCGAATGGCGCCAGCCAAATTGTCCTAGCTATGATATTTCCAAAGATATGGGCGAAAAACGGTGTGTGGCCAAATCCGTGCCCGTTTTGCTCTAGGAGGCCCAGGAGCCGAGAAAAAGGCGAAAAACGAAAAAATCGACTGTGGACAATTCCCGGACCCCTAGAGAAATCGGAAATCGTCTCACGAATCCAATGGCGCCAGCCAAATTCTCCTAGCTATGATATTTCCAAAGATATGGACGAAAAACGGTCTGAGTTCAAATCCGGGCCCGTTTTGCTCTAGGAGGCCCAGGAGCCGAGAAAATCGCGAAAAACGAAAAAATCGACTTTAGAAAATTCCCGGACCCCTAGGAAAATCGGAAATCGTCTCACGAATCGAATGGCGCCAGCCAAATTGTCCTAGCTATGATATTTCCAAAGATATGGGCGAAAAACGGTGTGTGGCCAAATCCGTGCCCGTTTTGCTCTAGGAGGCCCAGGAGCCGAGAAAAAGGCGAAAAACGAAAAAATCAACTGTGGACAATTCCCGAACCCCTAGAAAAATCGGAAATCGTCTCACGAATCCAATGGCGTCAGCCAAATTCTTCTAGCTATGATATTTCCAAAGATATGGACGAAAAACGGTCTGAGTCCAAATCCGGGCCCGATTTGCTCTAGGAGGCCCAGGAGCAGAGAAAATCGCGAAAAACGAAAAAATCGACTTTAGAAAATTGCCGGACCCCTAGGAAAATCGGAAATCGTCTCACGAATCGAATGGCGCTAGCCAAATTGTCCTAGCTATGATATTTCCAAAGATATGGGCGAAAAACGGTGTGTGGCCAAATCCGTGCCCGTTTTGCTCTAGGAGGCCCAGGAGCCGAGAAAATCGCGACAAACGAAAAAATCGACTGTGGACAATTCCCGAACCCCTAGAAAAATCGGAAATCGTCTCACGAATCCAATTGCGTCAGTCAAATTCTTCTAGCTATGATATTTCCAAAGATATGGACGAAAAACGGTCTGAGTCCAAATCCGGGCCCGTTTTGCTCTAGGAGGCCCAGGAGCCGAGAAAATCGCGAAAAACGAAAAAATCGACTTTAGAAAATTCCCGGACCCCTAGAAAAATCGGAAATCGTCTCACGAATCGAATGGCGCCAGCCAAATTGGCCTAGCTATGATATTTCCAAAGATATGGGCGAAAAACGGTGTGTGGCCAAATCCGTGCCCGTTTTGCTCTAGGAGGCCCAGGAGCCGAGAAAATCGCGAAAAACGAAAAAATCGACTTTAGAAAATTCCCGGACCCCTAGAAAAATCGGGAATCGTCTCACGAATCCAATGGCGCCAGCCAAATTCTCCTAGCTATGATATTTCCAAAGATATGGACGAAAAACGATCTGAGTCCAAATCCGGGCCCGTTTTGCTCTAGGAGGCCCAGGAGCCGAGAAAATCGCGAAAAACGAAAAAATCGACTTTAGAAAATTGCCGGACCACTAAGACAATCGGAAATCGTCTCACGAATCGAATGGCGCCAGCCAAATTGTCCTAGCTATGATATTTCCAAAGATATGGGCGAAAAACGGTGTGTGGCCAAATCCGTGCCCGTTTTGCTCTAGGAGGCCCAGGAGCCGAGAAAAAGGCGAAAAACGAAAAAATCGACTGTGGACAATTCCCGGACCCCTAGAGAAATCGGAAATCGTCTCACGAATCCAATGGCGCCAGCCAAATTCTCCTAGCTATGATATTTCCAAAGATATGGACGAAAAACGGTCTGAGTCCAAATCCGGGCCCGTTTTGCTCTAGGAGGCCCAGGAGCCGAGAAAATCGCGAAAAACGAAAAAATCGACTTTAGAAAATTCCCGGACCCCTAGAAAAATCGGAAATCGTCTCACGAATCGAATGGCGCCAACCAAATTGGCCTAGCTATGATATTTCCAAAGATATGGGCGAAAAACGGTGTGTGGCCAAATCCGTGCCCGTTTTGCTCTAGGAGGCCCAGGAGCCGAGAAAATCGCGAAAAACGAAAAAATCGACTTTAGAAAATTGCCGGACCCCTAAGAAAATCGGAAATCGTCTCACGAAGCGAACGGCGCCAGCCAAATTCTCCTAGCTATGATATTTCCAAAGATATGGACGAAAAACGGTCTGAGTCCAAATCCGGGCCCGTTTTGCTCTAGGAGGCCCAGGAGCCGAGAAAATCGCGAAAAACGAAAAAATCGACTTTAGAAAATTGCCGGACCACTAAGACAATCGGAAATCGTCTCACGAATCGAATGGCGCCAGCCAAATTGTCCTAGCTATGATATTTCCAAAGATATGGGCGAAAAACGGTGTGTGGCCAAATCCGTGCCCGTTTTGCTCTAGGAGGCCCAGGAGCCGAGAAAAAGGCGAAAAACGAAAAAATCGACTGTGGACAATTCCCGGACCCCTAGAGAAATCGGAAATCGTCTCACGAATCCAATGGCGCCAGCCAAATTCTCCTAGCTATGATATTTCCAAAGATATGGACGAAAAACGGTCTGAGTCCAAATCCGGGCCCGTTTTGCTCTAGGAGGCCCAGGAGCCGAGAAAATCGCGAAAAACGAAAAAATCGACTTTAGAAAATTGCCGGACCCCTAGGAAAATCGGAAATCGTCTCACGAATCGAATGGCGCCAGCCAAATTGTCCTAGCTATGATATTTCCAAAGATATGGGCGAAAAACGGTGTGTGGCCAAATCCGTGCCCGTTTTGCTCTAGGAGGCCCAGGAGCCGAGAAAAAGGCGAAAAACGAAAAAATCGACTGTGGACAATTCCCGAACCCCTAGAAAAATCGGAAATCGTCTCACGAATCCAATGGCGTCAGCCAAATTCTTCTAGCTATGATATTTCCAAAGATATGGACGAAAAACGGTCTGAGTCCAAATCCGGGCCCGTTTTGCTCTAGGAGGCCCAGGAGCCGAGAAAATCGCGAAAAACGAAAAAATCGACTTTAGAAAATTCCCGGACCCCTAGAAAAATCGGAAATCGTCTCACGAATCGAATGGCGCCAGCCAAATTGGCCTAGCTATGATATTTCCAAAGATATGGGCGAAAAACGGTGTGTGGCCAAATCCGTGCCCGTTTTGCTCTAGGAGGCCCAGGAGCCGAGAAAATCGCGAAAAACGAAAAAATCGACTTTAGAAAATTGCCGGACCCCTAAGAAAATCGGAAATCGTCTCACGAAGCGAACGGCGCCAGCCAAATTCTCCTAGCTATGATATTTCCAAAGATATGGACGAAAAACGGTCTGAGTCCAAATCCGGGCCCGTTTTGCTCTAGGAGGCCCAGGAGCCGAGAAAATCGCGAAAAACGAAAAAATCGACTTTAGAAAATTGCCGGACCACTAAGACAATCGGAAATCGTCTCACGAATCCAATGGCGCCAGCCAAATTCTCCTAGCTATGATATTTCCAAAGATATGGACGAAAAACGGTCTGAGTCCAAATCCGGGCCCGTTTTGCTCTAGGAGGCCCAGGAGCCGAGAAAATCGCGAAAAACGAAAAAATCGACTTTAGAAAATTGCCGGACCCCTAGGAAAATCGGAAATCGTCTCACGAATCGAATGGCGCCAGCCAAATTGTCCTAGCTATGATATTTCCAAAGATATGGGCGAAAAACGGTGTGTGGCCAAATCCGTGCCCGTTTTGCTCTAGGAGGCCCAGGAGCCGAGAAAAAGGCGAAAAACGAAAAAATCGACTGTGGACAATTCCCGGACCCCTAGAGAAATCGGAAATCGTCTCACGAATCCAATGGCGCCAGCCAAATTCTCCTAGCTATGATATTTCCAAAGATATGGACGAAAAACGGTCTGAGTCCAAATCCGGGCCCGTTTTGCTCTAGGAGGCCCAGGAGCCGAGAAAATCGCGAAAAACGAAAAAATCGACTTTAGAAAATTCCCGGACCCCTAGAAAAATCGGAAATCGTCTCACGAATCGAATGGCGCCAACCAAATTGGCCTAGCTATGATATTTCCAAAGATATGGGCGAAAAACGGTGTGTGGCCAAATCCGTGCCCGTTTTGCTCTAGGAGGCCCAGGAGCCGAGAAAATCGCGAAAAACGAAAAAATCGACTTTAGAAAATTGCCGGACCCCTAAGAAAATCGGAAATCGTCTCACGAAGCGAACGGCGCCAGCCAAATTCTCCTAGCTATGATATTTCCAAAGATATGGACGAAAAACGGTCTGAGTCCAAATCCGGGCCCGTTTTGCTCTAGGAGGCCCAGGAGCCGAGAAAATCGCGAAAAACGAAAAAATCGACTTTAGAAAATTGCCGGACCACTAAGACAATCGGAACTCGTCTCACGAATCGAATGGCGCCAGCCAAATTGTCCTAGCTATGATATTTCCAAAGATATGGGCGAAAAACGGTGTGTGGCCAAATCCGTGCCCGTTTTGCTCTAGGAGGCCCAGGAGCCGAGAAAAAGGCGAAAAACGAAAAAATCGACTGTGGACAATTCCCGGACCCCTAGAGAAATCGGAAATCGTCTCACGAATCCAATGGCGCCAGCCAAATTCTCCTAGCTATGATATTTCCAAAGATATGGACGAAAAACGGTCTGAGTCCAAATCCGGGCCCGTTTTGCTCTAGGAGGCCCAGGAGCCGAGAAAATCGCGAAAAACGAAAAAATCGACTTTAGAAAATTGCCGGACCCCTAGGAAAATCGGAAATCGTCTCACGAATCGAATGGCGCCAGCCAAATTGTCCTAGCTATGATATTTCCAAAGATATGGGCGAAAAACGGTGTGTGGCCAAATCCGTGCCCGTTTTGCTCTAGGAGGCCCAGGAGCCGAGAAAAAGGCGAAAAACGAAAAAATCGACTGTGGACAATTCCCGAACCCCTAGAAAAATCGGAAATCGTCTCACGAATCCAATGGCGTCAGCCAAATTCTTCTAGCTATGATATTTCCAAAGATATGGACGAAAAACGGTCTGAGTCCAAATCCGGGCCCGTTTTGCTCTAGGAGGCCCAGGAGCCGAGAAAATCGCGAAAAACGAAAAAATCGACTTTAGAAAATTCCCGGACCCCTAGAAAAATCGGAAATCGTCTCACGAATCGAATGGCGCCAGCCAAATTGGCCTAGCTATGATATTTCCAAAGATATGGGCGAAAAACGGTGTGTGGCCAAATCCGTGCCCGTTTTGCTCTAGGAGGCCCAGGAGCCGAGAAAATCGCGAAAAACGAAAAAATCGACTTTAGAAAATTGCCGGACCCCTAAGAAAATCGGAAATCGTCTCACGAAGCGAACGGCGCCAGCCAAATTCTCCTAGCTATGATATTTCCAAAGATATGGACGAAAAACGGTCTGAGTCCAAATCCGGGCCCGTTTTGCTCTAGGAGGCCCAGGAGCCGAGAAAATCGCGAAAAACGAAAAAATCGACTTTAGAAAATTGCCGGACCACTAAGACAATCGGAAATCGTCTCACGAATCGAATGGCGCCAGCCAAATTGTCCTAGCTATGATATTTCCAAAGATATGGGCGAAAAACGGTGTGTGGCCAAATCCGTGCCCGTTTTGCTCTAGGAGGCCCAGGAGCCGAGAAAAAGGCGAAAAACGAAAAAATCGACTGTGGACAATTCCCGGACCCCTAGAGAAATCGGAAATCGTCTCACGAATCCAATGGCGCCAGCCAAATTCTCCTAGCTATGATATTTCCAAAGATATGGACGAAAAACGGTCTGAGTCCAAATCCGGGCCCGTTTTGCTCTAGGAGGCCCAGGAGCCGAGAAAATCGCGAAAAACGAAAAAATCGACTTTAGAAAATTGCCGGACCCCTAGGAAAATCGGAAATCGTCTCACGAATCGAATGGCGCCAGCCAAATTGTCCTAGCTATGATATTTCCAAAGATATGGGCGAAAAACGGTGTGTGGCCAAATCCGTGCCCGTTTTGCTCTAGGAGGCCCAGGAGCCGAGAAAAAGGCGAAAAACGAAAAAATCGACTGTGGACAATTCCCGAACCCCTAGAAAAATCGGAAATCGTCTCACGAATCCAATGGCGTCAGCCAAATTCTTCTAGCTATGATATTTCCAAAGATATGGACGAAAAACGGTCTGAGTGCAAATCCGGGCCCGTTTTGCTCTAGGAGGCCCAGGAGCCGAGAAAATCGCGAAAAACGAAAAAATCGACTTTAGAAAATTCCCGGACCCCTAAGAAAATCGGAAATCGTCTCACGAAGCGAACGGCGCCAGCCAAATTCTCCTAGCTATGATATTTCCAAAGATATGGACGAAAAACGGTCTGAGTCCAAATCCGGGCCCGTTTTGCTCTAGGAGGCCCAGGAGCCGAGAAAATCGCGAAAAACGAAAAAATAGACTTTAGAAAATTGCCGGACCACTAAGACAATCGGAAATCGTCTCACGAATCGAATGGCGCCAGCCAAATTGTCCTAGCTATGATATTTCCAAAGATATGGGCGAAAAACGGTGTGTGGCCAAATCCGTGCCCGTTTTGCTCTAGGAGGCCCAGGAGCCGAGAAAAAGGCGAAAAACGAAAAAATCGACTGTGGACAATTCCCGGACCCCTAGAGAAATCGGAAATCGTCTCACGAATCCAATGGCGCCAGCCAAATTCTCCTAGCTATGATATTTCCAAAGATATGGACGAAAAACGGTCTGAGTCCAAATCCGGGCCCGTTTTGCTCTAGGAGGCCCAGGAGCCGAGAAAATCGCGAAAAACGAAAAAATCGACTTTAGAAAATTGCCGGACCCCTAGGAAAATCGGAAATCGTCTCACGAATCGAATGGCGCCAGCCAAATTGTCCTAGCTATGATATTTCCAAAGATATGGGCGAAAAACGGTGTGTGGCCAAATCCGTGCCCGTTTTGCTCTAGGAGGCCCAGGAGCCGAGAAAAAGGCGAAAAACGAAAAAATCGACTGTGGACAATTCCCGGACCCCTAGAGAAATCGGAAATCGTCTCACGAATCCAATGGCGCCAGCCAAATTCTCCTAGCTATGATATTTCCAAAGATATGGACGAAAAACCGTCTGAGTCCAAATCCGGGCCCGTTTTGCTCTAGGAGGCCCAGGAGCCGAGAAAATCGCGAAAAACGAAAAAATCGACTTTAGAAAATTGCCGGACCCCTAGGAAAATCGGAAATCGTCTCACGAATCGAATGGCGCCAGCCAAATTGTCCTAGCTATGATATTTCCAAAGATATGGGCGAAAAACGGTGTGTGGCCAAATCCGTGCCCGTTTCGCTCTAGGAGGCCCAGGAGCCGAGAAAAAGGCGAAAAACGAAAAAATTGACTGTGGACAATTCCCGAACCCCTAGAAAAATCGGAAATCGTCTCACGAATCCAATGGCGTCAGCCAAATTCTTCTAGCTATGATATTTCCAAAGATATGGACGAAAAACGGTCTGAGTCCAAATCCGGGCCCGTTTTGCTCTAGGAGGCCCAGGAGCCGAGAAAATCGCGAAAAACGAAAAAATCGACTTTAGAAAATTGCCGGACCCCTAGGAAAATCGGAAATCGTCTCACGAATCGAATGGCGCCAGACAAATTGTCCTAGCTATGATATTTCCAAAGATATGGGCGAAAAACGGTGTGTGGCCAAATCCGTGCCCGTTTTGCTCTAGGAGGCCCAGGAGCCGAGAAAAAGGCGAAAAACGAAAAAATCGACTGTGGACAATTCCCGAACCCCTAGAAAAATCGGAAATCGTCTCACGAATCCAATGGCGTCAGCCAAATTCTTCTAGCTATGATATTTCCAAAGATATGGACGAAAAACGGTGTGTGGCCAAATCCGTGCCCGTTTTGCTCTAGGAGGCCCAGGAGCCGAGAAAAAGGCGAAAAACGAAAAAATCGACTGTGGACAATTCCCGAACCCCTAGAAAAATCGGAAATCGTCTCACGAATCCAATTGCGTCAGCCAAATTCTTCTAGCTATGATATTTCCAAAGATATGGACGAAAAACGGTGTGTGGCCAAATCCGTGCCCGTTTTGCTCTAGGAGGCCCAGGAGCCGAGAAAATCGCGAAAAACGAAAAAATCGACTTTAGAAAATTGCCGGACCCCTAGGAAAATCGGAAATCGTCTCACGAATCGAATGGCGCCAGCCAAATTGTCCTAGCTATGATATTTCCAAAGATATGGACGAAAAACGGTCTGAGTCCAAATCCGGGCCCGTTTTGCTCTAGGAGGCCCAGGAGCCGAGAAAATCGCGAAAAACGAAAAAATCGACTTTAGAAAATTGCCGGACCCCTAGGAAAATCGGAAATCGTCTCACGAATCGAATGGCGCCAGCCAAATTGTCCTAGCTATAATATTTCCAAAGATATGGACGAAAAACGGTGTGTGTCCAAATCCGGGCCCGTTTTGCTCTAGGAGGCCCAGGAGCCGAGAAAATCGCGAAAAACGAAAAAATCGACTTTAGAAAATTGCCGGACCACTAAGACAATCGGAAATCGTCTCACGAATCGAATGGCGCCAGCCAAATTGTCCTAGCTATGATATTTCCAAAGATATGGGCGAAAAACGGTGTGTGGCCAAATCCGTGCCCGTTTTGCTCTAGGAGGCCCAGGAGCCGAGAAAAAGGCGAAAAACGAAAAAATCGACTGTGGACAATTCCCGGACCCCTAGAGAAATCGGAAATCGTCTCACGAATCCAATGGCGCCAGCCAAATTCTCCTAGCTATGATATTTCCAAAGATATGGACGAAAAACGGTCTGAGTCCAAATCCGGGCCCGTTTTGCTCTAGGAGGCCCAGGAGCCGAGAAAATCGCGAAAAACGAAAAAATCGACTTTAGAAAATTGCCGGACCCCTAGGAAAATCGGAAATCGTCTCACGAATCGAATGGCGCCAGCCAAATTGTCCTAGCTATGATATTTCCAAAGATATGGGCGAAAAACGGTGTGTGGCCAAATCCGTGCCCGTTTTGCTCTAGGAGGCCCAGGAGCCGAGAAAAAGGCGAAAAACGAAAAAATTGACTGTGGACAATTCCCGAACCCCTAGAAAAATCGGAAATCGTCTCACGAATCCAATGGCGTCAGCCAAATTCTTCTAGCTATGATATTTCCAAAGATATGGACGAAAAACGGTCTGAGTCCAAATCCGGGCCCGTTTTGCTCTAGGAGGCCCAGGAGCCGAGAAAATCGCGAAAAACGAAAAAATCGACTTTAGAAAATTGCCGGACCCCTAGGAAAATCGGAAATCGTCTCACGAATCGAATGGCGCCAGCCAAATTGTCCTAGCTATGATATTTCCAAAGATATGGGCGAAAAACGGTGTGTGGCCAAATCCGTGCCCGTTTTGCTCTAGGAGGCCCAGGAGCCGAGAAAAAGGCGAAAAACGAAAAAATCGACTGTGGACAATTCCCGAACCCCTAGAAAAATCGGAAATCGTCTCACGAATCCAATGGCGTCAGCCAAATTCTTCTAGCTATGATATTTCCAAAGATATGGACGAAAAACGGTCTGAGTCCAAATCCGGGCCCGTTTTGCTCTAGGAGGCCCAGGAGCCGAGAAAAAGGCGAAAAACGAAAAAATCGACTGTGGACAATTCCCGAACCCCTAGAAAAATCGGAAATCGTCTCACGAATCCAATGGCGTCAGCCAAATTCTTCTAGCTATGATATTTCCAAAGATATGGACGAAAAACGGTTTGAGTCCAAATCCGGGCCCGATTTGCTCTAGGAGGCCCAGGAGCAGAGAAAATCGCGAAAAACGAAAAAATCGACTTTAGAAAATTGCCGGACCCCTAGGAAAATCGGAAATCGTCTCACGAATCGAATGGCGCTAGCCAAATTGTCCTAGCTATGATATTTCCAAAGATATGGGCGAAAAACGGTGTGTGGCCAAATCCGTGCCCGTTTTGCTCTAGGAGGCCCAGGAGCCGAGAAAATCGCGACAAACGAAAAAATCGACTGTGGACAATTCCCGAACCCCTAGAAAAATCGGAAATCGTCTCACGAATCCAATTGCGTCCGCCAAATTCTTCTAGCTATGATATTTCCAAAGATATGGACGAAAAACGGTCTGAGTCCAAATCCGGGCCCGTTTTGCTCTAGGAGGCCCAGGAGCCGAGAAAATCGCGAAAAACGAAAAAATCGACGTTAGAAAATTCCCGGACCCCTAGAAAAATCGGAAATCGTCTCACGAATCGAATGGCGCCAGCCAAATTGGCCTAGCTATGATATTTCCAAAGATATGGGCGAAAAACGGTGTGTGGCCAAATCCGTGCCCGTTTTGCTCTAGGAGGCCCAGGAGCCGAGAAAATCGCGAAAAACGAAAAAATCGACTTTAGAAAATTCCCGGACCCCTAGAAAAATCGGGAATCGTCTCACGAATCCAATGGCGCCAGCCAAATTCTCCTAGCTATGATATTTCCAAAGATATGGACGAAAAACGATCTGAGTCCAAATCCGGGCCCGTTTTGCTCTAGGAGGCCCAGGAGCCGAGAAAATCGCGAAAAACGAAAAAATCGACTTTAGAAAATTGCCGGACCACTAAGACAATCGGAAATCGTCTCACGAATCGAATGGCGCCAGCCAAATTGTCCTAGCTATGATATTTCCAAAGATATGGGCGAAAAACGGTGTGTGGCCAAATCCGTGCCCGTTTTGCTCTAGGAGGCCCAGGAGCCGAGAAAAAGGCGAAAAACGAAAAAATCGACTGTGGACAATTCCCGGACCCCTAGAGAAATCGGAAATCGTCTCACGAATCCAATGGCGCCAGCCAAATTCTCCTAGCTATGATATTTCCAAAGATATGGACGAAAAACGGTCTGAGTCCAAATCCGGGCCCGTTTTGCTCTAGGAGGCCCAGGAGCCGAGAAAATCGCGAAAAACGAAAAAATCGACTTTAGAAAATTCCCGGACCCCTAGAAAAATCGGAAATCGTCTCACGAATCGAATGGCGCCAACCAAATTGGCCTAGCTATGATATTTCCAAAGATATGGGCGAAAAACGGTGTGTGGCCAAATCCGTGCCCGTTTTGCTCTAGGAGGCCCAGGAGCCGAGAAAATCGCGAAAAACGAAAAAATCGACTTTAGAAAATTGCCGGACCCCTAAGAAAATCGGAAATCGTCTCACGAAGCGAACGGCGCCAGCCAAATTCTCCTAGCTATGATATTTCCAAAGATATGGACGAAAAACGGTCTGAGTCCAAATCCGGGCCCGTTTTGCTCTAGGAGGCCCAGGAGCCGAGAAAATCGCGAAAAACGAAAAAATCGACTTTAGAAAATTGCCGGACCACTAAGACAATCGGAAATCGTCTCACGAATCGAATGGCGCCAGCCAAATTGTCCTAGCTATGATATTTCCAAAGATATGGGCGAAAAACGGTGTGTGGCCAAATCCGTGCCCGTTTTGCTCTAGGAGGCCCAGGAGCCGAGAAAAAGGCGAAAAACGAAAAAATCGACTGTGGACAATTCCCGGACCCCTAGAGAAATCGGAAATCGTCTCACGAATCCAATGGCGCCAGCCAAATTCTCCTAGCTATGATATTTCCAAAGATATGGACGAAAAACGGTCTGAGTCCAAATCCGGGCCCGTTTTGCTCTAGGAGGCCCAGGAGCCGAGAAAATCGCGAAAAACGAAAAAATCGACTTTAGAAAATTGCCGGACCCCTAGGAAAATCGGAAATCGTCTCACGAATCGAATGGCGCCAGCCAAATTGTCCTAGCTATGATATTTCCAAAGATATGGGCGAAAAACGGTGTGTGGCCAAATCCGTGCCCGTTTTGCTCTAGGAGGCCCAGGAGCCGAGAAAAAGGCGAAAAACGAAAAAATCGACTGTGGACAATTCCCGAACCCCTAGAAAAATCGGAAATCGTCTCACGAATCCAATGGCGTCAGCCAAATTCTTCTAGCTATGATATTTCCAAAGATATGGACGAAAAACGGTCTGAGTCCAAATCCGGGCCCGTTTTGCTCTAGGAGGCCCAGGAGCCGAGAAAATCGCGAAAAACGAAAAAATCGACTTTAGAAAATTCCCGGACCCCTAGAAAAATCGGAAATCGTCTCACGAATCGAATGGCGCCAGCCAAATTGGCCTAGCTATGATATTTCCAAAGATATGGGCGAAAAACGGTGTGTGGCCAAATCCGTGCCCGTTTTGCTCTAGGAGGCCCAGGAGCCGAGAAAATCGCGAAAAACGAAAAAATCGACTTTAGAAAATTGCCGGACCCCTAAGAAAATCGGAAATCGTCTCACGAAGCGAACGGCGCCAGCCAAATTCTCCTAGCTATGATATTTCCAAAGATATGGACGAAAAACGGTCTGAGTCCAAATCCGGGCCCGTTTTGCTCTAGGAGGCCCAGGAGCCGAGAAAATCGCGAAAAACGAAAAAATCGACTTTAGAAAATTGCCGGACCACTAAGACAATCGGAAATCGTCTCACGAATCGAATGGCGCCAGCCAAATTGTCCTAGCTATGATATTTCCAAAGATATGGGCGAAAAACGGTGTGTGGCCAAATCCGTGCCCGTTTTGCTCTAGGAGGCCCAGGAGCCGAGAAAAAGGCGAAAAACGAAAAAATCGACTGGGGACAATTCCCGGACCCCTAGAGAAATCGGAAATCGTCTCACGAATCCAATGGCGCCAGCCAAATTCTCCTAGCTATGATATTTCCAAAGATATGGACGAAAAACGGTCTGAGTCCAAATCCGGGCCCGTTTTGCTCTAGGAGGCCCAGGAGCCGAGAAAATCGCGAAAAACGAAAAAATCGACTTTAGAAAATTGCCGGACCCCTAGGAAAATCGGAAATCGTCTCACGAATCGAATGGCGCCAGCCAAATTGTCCTAGCTATGATATTTCCAAAGATATGGGCGAAAAACGGTGTGTGGCCAAATCCGTGCCCGTTTTGCTCTAGGAGGCCCAGGAGCCGAGAAAAAGGCGAAAAACGAAAAAATTGACTGTGGACAATTCCCGAACCCCTAGAAAAATCGGAAATCGTCTCACGAATCCAATGGCGTCAGCCAAATTCTTCTAGCTATGATATTTCCAAAGATATGGACGAAAAACGGTCTGAGTCCAAATCCGGGCCCGTTTTGCTCTAGGAGGCCCAGGAGCCGAGAAAATCGCGAAAAACGAAAAAATCGACTTTAGAAAATTGCCGGACCCCTAGGAAAATCGGAAATCGTCTCACGAATCGAATGGCGCCAGACAAATTGTCCTAGCTATGATATTTCCAAAGATATGGGCGAAAAACGGTGTGTGGCCAAATCCGTGCCCGTTTTGCTCTAGGAGGCCCAGGAGCCGAGAAAAAGGCGAAAAACGAAAAAATCGACTGTGGACAATTCCCGAACCCCTAGAAAAATCGGAAATCGTCTCACGAATCCAATGGCGTCAGCCAAATTCTTCTAGCTATGATATTTCCAAAGATATGGACGAAAAACGGTCTGAGTCCAAATCCGGGCCCGTTTTGCTCTAGGAGGCCCAGGAGCCGAGAAAATCGCGAAAAACGAAAAAATCGACTTTAGAAAATTGCCGGACCCCTAGGAAAATCGGAAATCGTCTCACGAATCGAATGGCGCCAGCCAAATTGTCCTAGCTATGATATTTCCAAAGATATGGACGAAAAACGGTCTGAGTCCAAATCCGGGCCCGTTTTGCTCTAGGAGGCCCAGGAGCCGAGAAAATCGCGAAAAACGAAAAAATCGACTTTAGAAAATTCCCGGACCCCTAGGAAAATCGGAAATCGTCTCACGAATCGAATGGCGCCAGCCAAATTGTCCTAGCTATGACATTTCCAAAGATATGGGCGAAAAACGGTGTGTGGCCAAATCCGTGCCCGTTTTGCTCTAGGAGGCCCAGGAGCCGAGAAAAAGGCGAAAAACGAAAAAATCGACTGTGGACAATTCCCGAACCCCTAGAAAAATCGGAAATCGTCTCACGAATCCAATTGCGTCAGCCAAATTCTTCGAGCTATGATATTTCCAAAGATATGGACGAAAAACGGTGTGTGGCCAAATCCGTGCCCGTTTTGCTCTAGGAGGCCCAGGAGCCGAGAAAATCGCGAAAAACGAAAAAATCGACTTTAGAAAATTGCCGGACCCCTAGGAAAATCGGAAATCGTCTCACGAATCGAATGGCGCCAGCCAAATTGTCCTAGCTATGATATTTCCAAAGATATGGACGAAAAACGGTCTGAGTCCAAATCCGGGCCCGTTTTGCTCTAGGAGGCCCAGGAGCCGAGAAAATCGCGAAAAACGAAAAAATCGACTTTAGAAAATTGCCGGACCCCTAGGAAAATCGGAAATCGTCTCACGAATCGAATGGCGCCAGCCAAATTGTCCTAGCTATAATATTTCCAAAGATATGGACGAAAAACGGTGTGTGTCCAAATCCGGGCCCGTTTTGCTCTAGGAGGCCCAGGAGCCGAGAAAATCGCGAAAAACGAAAAAATCGACTTTAGAAAATTCCCGGACCCCTAGGAAAATCGGAAATCGTCTCACGAATCGAATGGCGCCAGCCAAATTGTCCTAGCTATGACATTTCCAAAGATATGGGCGAAAAACGGTGTGTGGCCAAATCCGTGCCCGTTTTGCTCTAGGAGGCCCAGGAGCCGAGAAAAAGGCGAAAAACGAAAAAATCGACTGTGGACAATTCCCGAACCCCTAGAAAAATCGGAAATCGTCTCACGAATCCAATTGCGTCAGCCAAATTCTTCTAGCTATGATATTTCCAAAGATATGGACGAAAAACGGTCTGAGTCCAAATCCGGGCCCGTTTTGCTCTAGGAGGCCCAGGAGCCGAGAAAAAGGCGAAAAACGAAAAAATCGACTGTGGACAATTCCCGAACCCCTAGAAAAATCGGAAATCGTCTCACGAATCCAATTGCGTCAGCCAAATTCTTCTAGCTATGATATTTCCAAAGATATGGACGAAAAACGGTCTGAGTCCAAATCCGGGCCCGTTTTGCTCTAGGAGGCCCAGGAGCCGAGAAAATCGCGAAAAACGAAAAAATCGACTTTAGAAAATTGCCGGACCCCTAGGAAAATCGGAAATCGTCTCACGAATCGAATGGCGCTAGCCAAATTGTCCTAGCTATGATATTTCCAAAGATATGGGCGAAAAACGGTGTGTGGCCAAATCCGTGCCCGTTTTGCTCTAGGAGGCCCAGGAGCCGAGAAAATCGCGAAAAACGAAAAAATCGACTTTAGAAAATTGCCGGACCCCTAGGAAAATCGGAAATCGTCTCACGAATCGAATGGCGCCAGCCAAATTGTCCTAGCTATGATATTTCCAAAGATATGGACGAAAAACGGTCTGAGTCCAAATCCGGGCCCGTTTTGCTCTAGGAGGCCCAGGAGCCGAGAAAATCGCGAAAAACGAAAAAATCGACTTTAGAAAATTGCCGGACCCCTAGGAAAATCGGAAATCGTCTCACGAATCGAATGGCGCCAGCCAAATTCTCCTAGCTATGATATTTCCAAAAATATGGACGAAAAACGGTCTGAGTCCAAATCCGGGCCCGTTTTGCTCTAGGAGGCCCAGGAGCCGAGAAAATCGCGAAAAACGAAAAAATCGACTTTAGAAAATTGCCGGACCCCTAGGAAAATCGGAAATCGTCTCACGAATCGAATGGCGCCAGCCAAATTGTCCTAGCTATAATATTTCCAAAGATATGGGCGAAAAACGGTGTGTGGCCAAATCCGTGCCCGTATTGCTCTTGGAGGCCCAACAGCCGAGAAAAAGGCGAAAAACGAAAAAATCGAATGTGGACAATTCCCGGACCCCTAGAAAAATCGGAAATCGTCTCACGAATCGAATGGCGCCAGCCAAATTGTCCTAGCTATGATATTTCCAAAGATATGGGCGAAAAACGGTGTGTGGCCAAATCCGTGCCCGTTTTGCTCTAGGAGGCCCAGGAGCCGAGAAAAAGGCGAAAAACGAAACAATCGACTGTGGACAATTCCCGAACCCCTAGAAAAATCGGAAATCGTCTCACGAATCCAATGGCGCCAGCCAAATTGTCCTAGCTATGATATTTCCAAAGATATGGGCGAAAAACGGTGTGTGGCCAAATCCGTGCCCGTTTTGCTCTAGGAGGCCCAGGAGCCGAGAAAAAGGCGAAAAACGAAAAAATCGACTGTGGACAATTCCCGAACCCCTAGAAAAATCGGAAATCGTCTCACGAATCCAATGGCGTCAGCCAAATTCTTCTAGCTATGATATTTCCAAAGATATGGACGAAAAACGGTCTGAGTCCAAATCCGGGCCCGTTTTGCTCTAGGAGGCCCAGGAGCCGAGAAAATCGCGAAAAACGAAAAAATCGACTTTAGAAAATTGCCGGACCCCTAGGAAAATCGGAAATCGTCTCACGAATCGAATGGCGCTAGCCAAATTGTCCTAGCTATGATATTTCCAAAGATATGGGCGAAAAACGGTGTGTGGCCAAATCCGTGCCCGTTTTGCTCTAGGAGGCCCAGGAGCCGAGAAAATCGCGAAAAACGAAAAAATCGACTTTAGAAAATTGCCGGACCCCTAGGAAAATCGGAAATCGTCTCACGAATCGAATGGCGCCAGCCAAATTGTCCTAGCTATGATATTTCCAAAGATATGGACGAAAAACGGTCTGAGTCCAAATCCGGGCCCGTTTTGCTCTAGGAGGCCCAGGAGCCGAGAAAATCGCGAAAAACGAAAAAATCGACTTTAGAAAATTGCCGGACCCCTAGGAAAATCGGAAATCGTCTCACGAATCGAATGGCGCCAGCCAAATTCTCCTAGCTATGATATTTCCAAAAATATGGACGAAAAACGGTCTGAGTCCAAATCCGGGCCCGTTTTGCTCTAGGAGGCCCAGGAGCCGAGAAAATCGCGAAAAACGAAAAAATCGACTTTAGAAAATTGCCGGACCCCTAGGAAAATCGGAAATCGTCTCACGAATCGAATGGCGCCAGCCAAATTGTCCTAGCTATAATATTTCCAAAGATATGGGCGAAAAACGGTGTGTGGCCAAATCCGTGCCCGTATTGCTCTTGGAGGCCCAACAGCCGAGAAAAAGGCGAAAAACGAAAAAATCGAATGTGGACAATTCCCGGACCCCTAGAAAAATCGGAAATCGTCTCACGAATCGAATGGCGCCAGCCAAATTGTCCTAGCTATGATATTTCCAAAGATATGGGCGAAAAACGGTGTGTGGCCAAATCCGTGCCCGTTTTGCTCTAGGAGGCCCAGGAGCCGAGAAAAAGGCGAAAAACGAAACAATCGACTGTGGACAATTCCCGAACCCCTAGAAAAATCGGAAATCGTCTCACGAATCCAATGGCGCCAGCCAAATTGTCCTAGCTATGACATTTCCAAAGATATGGGCGAAAAACGGTGTGTGGCCAAATCCGTGCCCGTTTTGCTCTAGGAGGCCCAGGAGCCGAGAAAAAGGCGAAAAACGAAAAAATCGACTGTGGACAATTCCCGAACCCCTAGAAAAATCGGAAATCGTCTCACGAATCCAATTGCGTCAGCCAAATTCTTCTAGCTATGATATTTCCAAAGATATGGACGAAAAACGGTCTGAGTCCAAATCCGGGCCCGTTTTGCTCTAGGAGGCCCAGGAGCCGAGAAAAAGGCGAAAAACGAAAAAATCGACTGTGGACAATTCCCGAACCCCTCGAAAAATCGGAAATCGTCTCACGAATCCAATTGCGTCAGCCAAATTCTTCTAGCTATGATATTTCCAAAGATATGGACGAAAAACGGTCTGAGTCCAAATCCGGGCCCGTTTTGCTCTAGGAGGCCCAGGAGCCGAGAAAATCGCGAAAAACGAAAAAATCGACTTTAGAAAATTGCCGGACCCCTAGGAAAATCGGAAATCGTCTCACGAATCGAATGGCGCTAGCCAAATTGTCCTAGCTATGATATTTCCAAAGATATGGGCGAAAAACGGTGTGTGGCCAAATCCGTGCCCGTTTTGCTCTAGGAGGCCCAGGAGCCGAGAAAATCGCGAAAAATGAAAAAATCGACTTTAGAAAATTGCCGGACCCCTAGGAAAATCGGAAATCGTCTCACGAATCGAATGGCGCCAGCCAAATTGTCCTAGCTATGATATTTCCAAAGATATGGGCGAAAAACGGTGTGTGGCCAAATCCGTGCCCGTTTTGCTCTAGGAGGCCCAGGAGCCGAGAAAATCGCGAAAAACGAAAAAATCGACTTCAGAAAATTCCCGGACCCCTAGGAAAATCGGAAATCGTCTCACGAATCGAATGGCGCCAGCCAAATTGTCCTAGCTATGATATTTCCAAAGATATGGACGAAAAACGGTCTGAGTCCAAATCCGGGCCCGTTTTGCCTTAGGAGGCCCAGGAGCCGAGAAAATCGCGAAAAACGAAAAAATCGACTTTAGAAAATTGCCGGACCCCTAGGAAAATCGGAAATCGTCTCACGAATCGAATGGCGCCAGCCAAATTGTCCTAGCTATAATATTTCCAAAGATATGGACGAAAAACGGTGTGTGGCCAAATCCGTGCCCGTTTTGCTCTAGGAGGCCCAGGAGACGAGAAAAAGGCGAAAAACGAAAAAATCGACTGTGGACAATTCCCGGACCCCTAGAAAAATCGGAAATCGTCTCACGAATCGAATGGCGCCAGCCAAATTCTCCTAGCTATGATATTTCCAAAAATATGGACGAAAAACGGTCTGAGTCCAAATCCGGGCCCGTTTTGCTCTAAGAGGCCCAGGAGCCGAGAAAAAGGCGAAAAACGAAAAAATCGAATGTGGACAATTCCCGGACCCCTAGAAAAATCGGAAATCGTCTCACGAATCGAATGGCGCCAGCCAAATTGTCCTAGCTATGATATTTCCAAAGATATGGGCGAAAAACGGTGTGTGGCCAAATCCGTGCCCGTTTTGCTCTAGGAGGCCCAGGAGCCGAGAAAAAGGCGAAAAACGAAACAATCGACTGTGGACAATTCCCGAACCCCTAGAAAAATCGGAAATCGTCTCACGAATCCAATGGCGCCAGCCAAATTGTCCTAGCAATGATATTTCCAAAGATATGGACGAAAAACGATCTGAGTCCAAATCCGGGCCCGTTTTGCTCTAGGAGGCCCAGGAGCCGAGAAAATCGCGAAAAACGAAAAAATCTACTTTAGAAAATTCCCGGACCCCTAGAAAAATCGGAAATCGTCTCACGAATCGAATGGCGCCAGCCAAATTGGCCTAGCTATGATATTTCCAAAGATATGGGCGAAAAACGGTGTGTGGCCAAATCCGTGCCCGTTTTGCTCTAGGAGGCCCAGGAGCCGAGAAAATCGCGAAAAACGAAAAAATCGACTTCAGAAAATTCCCGGACCCCTAGAAAAATCGGGAATCGTCTCACGAATCGAATGGCGCTAGCCAAATTGTCCTAGCTATGATATTTCCAAAGATATGGGCGAAAAACGGTGTGTGGCCAAATCCGTGCCCGTTTTGCTCTAGGAGGCCCAGGAGCCGAGAAAATCGCGACAAACGAAAAAATCGACTGTGGACAATTCCCGAACCCCTAGAAAAATCGGAAATCGTCTCACGAATCCAATTGCGTCAGCCAAATTCTTCTAGCTATGATATTTCCAAAGATATGGACGAAAAACGGTCTGAGTCCAAATCCGGGCCCGTTTTGCTCTAGGAGGCCCAGGAGCCGAGAAAATCGCGAAAAACGAAAAAATCGACTTTAGAAAATTGCCGGACCCCTAGGAAAATCGGAAATCGTCTCACGAATCGAATGGCGCTAGCCAAATTGTCCTAGCTATGATATTTCCAAAGATATGGGCGAAAAACGGTGTGTGGCCAAATCCGTGCCCGTTTTGCTCTAGGAGGCCCAGGAGCCGAGAAAATCGCGAAAAACGAAAAAATCGACTTTAGAAAATTGCCGGACCCCTAGGAAAATCGGAAATCGTCTCACGAATCGAATGGCGCCAGCCAAATTGTCCTAGCTATGATATTTCCAAAGATCTGGACGAAAAACGGTCTGAGTCCAAATCCGGGCCCGTTTTGCCTTAGGAGGCCCAGGAGCCGAGAAAATCGCGAAAAACGAAAAAATCGACTTCAGAAAATTCCCGGACCCCTAGAAAAATCGGGAATCGTCTCACGAATCCAATGGCGCCAGCCAAATTCTCCTAGCTATGATATTTCCAAAGATATGGACGAAAAACGGTCTGAGTCCAAATCCGGGCCCGTTTTGCTCTAGGAGGCCCAGGAGCCGAGAAAAAGGCGAAAAACGAAAAAATCGACTGTGGACAATTCCCGGACCCCTAGAGAAATCGGAAATCGTCTCACGAATCCAATGGCGCCAGCCAAATTCTCCTAGCTATGATATTTCCAAAGATATGGACGAAAAACGGTCTGAGTCCAAATCCGGGCCCGTTTTGCTCTAGGAGGCCCAGGAGCCGAGAAAATCGCGAAAAACGAAAAAATCGACTTTAGAAAATTGCCGGACCCCTAGAAAAATCGGAAATCGTCTCACGAATCCAATTGCGTCAGCCAAATTCTTCTAGCTATGATATTTCCAAAGATATGGACGAAAAACGGTCTGAGTCCAAATCCGGGCCCGTTTTGCTCTAGGAGGCCCAGGAGCCGAGAAAATCGCGAAAAACGAAAAAATCGACTTTAGAAAATTGCCGGACCCCTAGGAAAATCGGAAATCGTCTCACGAATCGAATGGCGCTAGCCAAATTGTCCTAGCTATGATATTTCCAAAGATATGGGCGAAAAACGGTGTGTGGCCAAATCCGTGCCCGTTTTGCTCTAGGAGGCCCAGGAGCCGAGAAAATCGCGAAAAACGAAAAAATCGACTTTAGAAAATTGCCGGACCCCTAGAAAAATCGGGAATCGTCTCACGAATCCAATGGCGCCAGCCAAATTCTCCTAGCTATGATATTTCCAAAGATATGGACGAAAAACGGTCTGAGTCCAAATCCGGGCCCGTTTTGCTCTAGGAGGCCCAGGAGCCGAGAAAAAGGCGAAAAACGAAAAAATCGACTGTGGACAATTCCCGGACCCCTAGAGAAATCGGAAATCGTCTCACGAATCCAATGGCGCCAGCCAAATTCTCCTAGCTATGATATTTCCAAAGATATGGACGAAAAACGGTCTGAGTCCAAATCCGGGCCCGTTTTGCTCTAGGAGGCCCAGGAGCCGAGAAAATCGCGAAAAACGAAAAAATCGACTTTAGAAAATTGCCGGACCCCTAGGAAAATCGGAAATCGTCTCACGAATCGAATGGCGCCAGCCAAATTGTCCTAGCTATGATATTTCCAAAGATATGGACGAAAAACGGTCTGAGTCCAAATCCGGGCCCGTTTTGCTCTAGGAGGCCCAGGAGCCGAGAAAATCGCGAAAAACGAAAAAATCGACTTTAGAAAATTCCCGGACCCCTAGGAAAATCGGAAATCGTCTCACGAATCGAATGGCGCCAGCCAAATTGTCCTAGCTATGACATTTCCAAAGATATGGGCGAAAAACGGTGTGTGGCCAAATCCGTGCCCGTTTTGCTCTAGGAGGCCCAGGAGCCGAGAAAAAGGCGAAAAACGAAAAAATCGACTGTGGACAATTCCCGAACCCCTAGAAAAATCGGAAATCGTCTCACGAATCCAATTGCGTCAGCCAAATTCTTCTAGCTATGATATTTCCAAAGATATGGACGAAAAACGGTGTGTGGCCAAATCCGTGCCCGTTTTGCTCTAGGAGGCCCAGGAGCCGAGAAAATCGCGAAAAACGAAAAAATCGACTTTAGAAAATTGCCGGACCCCTAGGAAAATCGGAAATCGTCTCACGAATCGAATGGCGCCAGCCAAATTGTCCTAGCTATGATATTTCCAAAGATATGGACGAAAAACGGTCTGAGTCCAAATCCGGGCCCGTTTTGCTCTAGGAGGCCCAGGAGCCGAGAAAATCGCGAAAAACGAAAAAATCGACTTTAGAAAATTGCCGGACCCCTAGGAAAATCGGAAATCGTCTCACGAATCGAATGGCGCCAGCCAAATTGTCCTAGCTATAATATTTCCAAAGATATGGACGAAAAACGGTGTGTGTCCAAATCCGGGCCCGTTTTGCTCTAGGAGGCCCAGGAGCCGAGAAAATCGCGAAAAACGAAAAAATCGACTTTAGAAAATTGCCGGACCACTAAGACAATCGGAAATCGTCTCACGAATCGAATGGCGCCAGCCAAATTGTCCTAGCTATGATATTTCCAAAGATATGGGCGAAAAACGGTGTGTGGCCAAATCCGTGCCCGTTTTGCTCTAGGAGGCCCAGGAGCCGAGAAAAAGGCGAAAAACGAAAAAATCGACTGTGGACAATTCCCGGACCCCTAGAGAAATCGGAAATCGTCTCACGAATCCAATGGCGCCAGCCAAATTCTCCTAGCTATGATATTTCCAAAGATATGGACGAAAAACGGTCTGAGTCCAAATCCGGGCCCGTTTTGCTCTAGGAGGCCCAGGAGCCGAGAAAATCGCGAAAAACGAAAAAATCGACTTTAGAAAATTGCCGGACCCCTAGGAAAATCGGAAATCGTCTCACGAATCGAATGGCGCCAGCCAAATTGTCCTAGCTATGATATTTCCAAAGATATGGGCGAAAAACGGTGTGTGGCCAAATCCGTGCCCGTTTTGCTCTAGGAGGCCCAGGAGCCGAGAAAAAGGCGAAAAACGAAAAAATTGACTGTGGACAATTCCCGAACCCCTAGAAAAATCGGAAATCGTCTCACGAATCCAATGGCGTCAGCCAAATTCTTCTAGCTATGATATTTCCAAAGATATGGACGAAAAACGGTCTGAGTCCAAATCCGGGCCCGTTTTGCTCTAGGAGGCCCAGGAGCCGAGAAAATCGCGAAAAACGAAAAAATCGACTTTAGAAAATTGCCGGACCCCTAGGAAAATCGGAAATCGTCTCACGAATCGAATGGCGCCAGCCAAATTGTCCTAGCTATGATATTTCCAAAGATATGGGCGAAAAACGGTGTGTGGCCAAATCCGTGCCCGTTTTGCTCTAGGAGGCCCAGGAGCCGAGAAAAAGGCGAAAAACGAAAAAATCGACTGTGGACAATTCCCGAACCCCTAGAAAAATCGGAAATCGTCTCACGAATCCAATGGCGTCAGCCAAATTCTTCTAGCTATGATATTTCCAAAGATATGGACGAAAAACGGTCTGAGTCCAAATCCGGGCCCGTTTTGCTCTAGGAGGCCCAGGAGCCGAGAAAAAGGCGAAAAACGAAAAAATCGACTGTGGACAATTCCCGAACCCCTAGAAAAATCGGAAATCGTCTCACGAATCCAATGGCGTCAGCCAAATTCTTCTAGCTATGATATTTCCAAAGATATGGACGAAAAACGGTTTGAGTCCAAATCCGGGCCCGATTTGCTCTAGGAGGCCCAGGAGCAGAGAAAATCGCGAAAAACGAAAAAATCGACTTTAGAAAATTGCCGGACCCCTAGGAAAATCGGAAATCGTCTCACGAATCGAATGGCGCTAGCCAAATTGTCCTAGCTATGATATTTCCAAAGATATGGGCGAAAAACGGTGTGTGGCCAAATCCGTGCCCGTTTTGCTCTAGGAGGCCCAGGAGCCGAGAAAATCGCGACAAACGAAAAAATCGACTGTGGACAATTCCCGAACCCCTAGAAAAATCGGAAATCGTCTCACGAATCCAATTGCGTCCGCCAAATTCTTCTAGCTATGATATTTCCAAAGATATGGACGAAAAACGGTCTGAGTCCAAATCCGGGCCCCTTTTGCTCTAGGAGGCCCAGGAGCCGAGAAAATCGCGAAAAACGAAAAAATCGACGTTAGAAAATTCCCGGACCCCTAGAAAAATCGGAAATCGTCTCACGAATCGAATGGCGCCAGCCAAATTGGCCTAGCTATGATATTTCCAAAGATATGGGCGAAAAACGGTGTGTGGCCAAATCCGTGCCCGTTTTGCTCTAGGAGGCCCAGGAGCCGAGAAAAAGGCGAAAAACGAAAAAATCGACTGTGGACAATTCCCGAACCCCTAGAAAAATCGGAAATCGTCTCACGAATCCAATTGCGTCAGCCAAATTCTTCTAGCTATGATATTTCCAAAGATATGGACGAAAAACGGTGTGTGGCCAAATCCGTGCCCGTTTTGCTCTAGGAGGCCCAGGAGCCGAGAAAATCGCGAAAAACGAAAAAATCGACTTTAGAAAATTGCCGGACCCCTAGGAAAATCGGAAATCGTCTCACGAATCGAATGGCGCCAGCCAAATTGTCCTAGCTATGATATTTCCAAAGATATGGACGAAAAACGGTCTGAGTCCAAATCCGGGCCCGTTTTGCTCTAGGAGGCCCAGGAGCCGAGAAAATCGCGAAAAACGAAAAAATCGACTTTAGAAAATTGCCGGACCCCTAGGAAAATCGGAAATCGTCTCACGAATCGAATGGCGCCAGCCAAATTGTCCTAGCTATAATATTTCCAAAGATATGGACGAAAAACGGTGTGTGTCCAAATCCGGGCCCGTTTTGCTCTAGGAGGCCCAGGAGCCGAGAAAATCGCGAAAAACGAAAAAATCGACTTTAGAAAATTGCCGGACCACTAAGACAATCGGAAATCGTCTCACGAATCGAATGGCGCCAGCCAAATTGTCCTAGCTATGATATTTCCAAAGATATGGGCGAAAAACGGTGTGTGGCCAAATCCGTGCCCGTTTTGCTCTAGGAGGCCCAGGAGCCGAGAAAAAGGCGAAAAACGAAAAAATCGACTGTGGACAATTCCCGGACCCCTAGAGAAATCGGAAATCGTCTCACGAATCCAATGGCGCCAGCCAAATTCTCCTAGCTATGATATTTCCAAAGATATGGACGAAAAACGGTCTGAGTCCAAATCCGGGCCCGTTTTGCTCTAGGAGGCCCAGGAGCCGAGAAAATCGCGAAAAACGAAAAAATCGACTTTAGAAAATTGCCGGACCCCTAGGAAAATCGGAAATCGTCTCACGAATCGAATGGCGCCAGCCAAATTGTCCTAGCTATGATATTTCCAAAGATATGGGCGAAAAACGGTGTGTGGCCAAATCCGTGCCCGTTTTGCTCTAGGAGGCCCAGGAGCCGAGAAAAAGGCGAAAAACGAAAAAATTGACTGTGGACAATTCCCGAACCCCTAGAAAAATCGGAAATCGTCTCACGAATCCAATGGCGTCAGCCAAATTCTTCTAGCTATGATATTTCCAAAGATATGGACGAAAAACGGTCTGAGTCCAAATCCGGGCCCGTTTTGCTCTAGGAGGCCCAGGAGCCGAGAAAATCGCGAAAAACGAAAAAATCGACTTTAGAAAATTGCCGGACCCCTAGGAAAATCGGAAATCGTCTCACGAATCGAATGGCGCCAGCCAAATTGTCCTAGCTATGATATTTCCAAAGATATGGGCGAAAAACGGTGTGTGGCCAAATCCGTGCCCGTTTTGCTCTAGGAGGCCCAGGAGCCGAGAAAAAGGCGAAAAACGAAAAAATCGACTGTGGACAATTCCCGAACCCCTAGAAAAATCGGAAATCGTCTCACGAATCCAATGGCGTCAGCCAAATTCTTCTAGCTATGATATTTCCAAAGATATGGACGAAAAACGGTCTGAGTCCAAATCCGGGCCCGTTTTGCTCTAGGAGGCCCAGGAGCCGAGAAAAAGGCGAAAAACGAAAAAATCGACTGTGGACAATTCCCGAACCCCTAGAAAAATCGGAAATCGTCTCACGAATCCAATGGCGTCAGCCAAATTCTTCTAGCTATGATATTTCCAAAGATATGGACGAAAAACGGTTTGAGTCCAAATCCGGGCCCGATTTGCTCTAGGAGGCCCAGGAGCAGAGAAAATCGCGAAAAACGAAAAAATCGACTTTAGAAAATTGCCGGACCCCTAGGAAAATCGGAAATCGTCTCACGAATCGAATGGCGCTAGCCAAATTGTCCTAGCTATGATATTTCCAAAGATATGGGCGAAAAACGGTGTGTGGCCAAATCCGTGCCCGTTTTGCTCTAGGAGGCCCAGGAGCCGAGAAAATCGCGACAAACGAAAAAATCGACTGTGGACAATTCCCGAACCCCTAGAAAAATCGGAAATCGTCTCACGAATCCAATTGCGTCCGCCAAATTCTTCTAGCTATGATATTTCCAAAGATATGGACGAAAAACGGTCTGAGTCCAAATCCGGGCCCCTTTTGCTCTAGGAGGCCCAGGAGCCGAGAAAATCGCGAAAAACGAAAAAATCGACGTTAGAAAATTCCCGGACCCCTAGAAAAATCGGAAATCGTCTCACGAATCGAATGGCGCCAGCCAAATTGGCCTAGCTATGATATTTCCAAAGATATGGGCGAAAAACGGTGTGTGGCCAAATCCGTGCCCGTTTTGCTCTAGGAGGCCCAGGAGCCGAGAAAATCGCGAAAAACGAAAAAATCGACTTTAGAAAATTCCCGGACCCCTAGAAAAATCGGGAATCGTCTCACGAATCCAATGGCGCCAGCCAAATTCTCCTAGCTATGATATTTCCAAAGATATGGACGAAAAACGATCTGAGTCCAAATCCGGGCCCGTTTTGCTCTAGGAGGCCCAGGAGCCGAGAAAATCGCGAAAAACGAAAAAATCGACTTTAGAAAATTGCCGGACCACTAAGACAATCGGAAATCGTCTCACGAATCGAATGGCGCCAGCCAAATTGTCCTAGCTATGATATTTCCAAAGATATGGGCGAAAAACGGTGTGTGGCCAAATCCGTGCCCGTTTTGCTCTAGGAGGCCCAGGAGCCGAGAAAAAGGCGAAAAACGAAAAAATCGACTGTGGACAATTCCCGGACCCCTAGAGAAATCGGAAATCGTCTCACGAATCCAATGGCGCCAGCCAAATTCTCCTAGCTATGATATTTCCAAAGATATGGACGAAAAACGGTCTGAGTCCAAATCCGGGCCCGTTTTGCTCTAGGAGGCCCAGGAGCCGAGAAAATCGCGAAAAACGAAAAAATCGACTTTAGAAAATTCCCGGACCCCTAGAAAAATCGGAAATCGTCTCACGAATCGAATGGCGCCAACCAAATTGGCCTAGCTATGATATTTCCAAAGATATGGGCGAAAAACGGTGTGTGGCCAAATCCGTGCCCGTTTTGCTCTAGGAGGCCCAGGAGCCGAGAAAATCGCGAAAAACGAAAAAATCGACTTTAGAAAATTGCCGGACCCCTAAGAAAATCGGAAATCGTCTCACGAAGCGAACGGCGCCAGCCAAATTCTCCTAGCTATGATATTTCCAAAGATATGGACGAAAAACGGTCTGAGTCCAAATCCGGGCCCGTTTTGCTCTAGGAGGCCCAGGAGCCGAGAAAATCGCGAAAAACGAAAAAATCGACTTTAGAAAATTGCCGGACCACTAAGACAATCGGAAATCGTCTCACGAATCGAATGGCGCCAGCCAAATTGTCCTAGCTATGATATTTCCAAAGATATGGGCGAAAAACGGTATGTGGCCAAATCCGTGCCCGTTTTGCTCTAGGAGGCCCAGGAGCCGAGAAAAAGGCGAAAAACGAAAAAATCGACTGTGGACAATTCCCGGACCCCTAGAGAAATCGGAAATCGTCTCACGAATCCAATGGCGCCAGCCAAATTCTCCTAGCTATGATATTTCCAAAGATATGGACGAAAAACGGTCTGAGTCCAAATCCGGGCCCGTTTTGCTCTAGGAGGCCCAGGAGCCGAGAAAATCGCGAAAAACGAAAAAATCGACTTTAGAAAATTGCCGGACCCCTAGGAAAATCGGAAATCGTCTCACGAATCGAATGGCGCCAGCCAAATTGTCCTAGCTATGATATTTCCAAAGATATGGGCGAAAAACGGTGTGTGGCCAAATCCGTGCCCGTTTTGCTCTAGGAGGCCCAGGAGCCGAGAAAAAGGCGAAAAACAAAAAAATCGACTGTGGACAATTCCCGAACCCCTAGAAAAATCGGAAATCGTCTCACGAATCCAATGGCGTCAGCCAAATTCTTCTAGCTATGATATTTCCAAAGATATGGACGAAAAACGGTCTGAGTCCAAATCCGGGCCCGTTTTGCTCTAGGAGGCCCAGGAGCCGAGAAAATCGCGAAAAACGAAAAAATCGACTTTAGAAAATTCCCGGACCCCTAGAAAAATCGGAAATCGTCTCACGAATCGAATGGCGCCAGCCAAATTGGCCTAGCTATGATATTTCCAAAGATATGGGCGAAAAACGGTGTGTGGCCAAATCCGTGCCCGTTTTGCTCTAGGAGGCCCAGGAGCCGAGAAAATCGCGAAAAACGAAAAAATCGACTTTAGAAAATTGCCGGACCCCTAAGAAAATCGGAAATCGTCTCACGAAGCGAACGGCGCCAGCCAAATTCTCCTAGCTATGATATTTCCAAAGATATGGACGAAAAACGGTCTGAGTCCAAATCCGGGCCCGTTTTGCTCTAGGAGGCCCAGGAGCCGAGAAAATCGCGAAAAACGAAAAAATCGACTTTAGAAAATTGCCGGACCACTAAGACAATCGGAAATCGTCTCACGAATCGAATGGCGCCAGCCAAATTGTCCTAGCTATGATATTTCCAAAGATATGGGCGAAAAACGGTGTGTGGCCAAATCCGTGCCCGTTTTGCTCTAGGAGGCCCAGGAGCCGAGAAAAAGGCGAAAAACGAAAAAATCGACTGTGGACAATTCCCGGACCCCTAGAGAAATCGGAAATCGTCTCACGAATCCAATGGCGCCAGCCAAATTCTCCTAGCTATGATATTTCCAAAGATATGGACGAAAAACGGTCTGAGTCCAAATCCGGGCCCGTTTTGCTCTAGGAGGCCCAGGAGCCGAGAAAATCGCGAAAAACGAAAAAATCGACTTTAGAAAATTGCCGGACCCCTAGGAAAATCGGAAATCGTCTCACGAATCGAATGGCGCCAGCCAAATTGTCCTAGCTATGATATTTCCAAAGATATGGGCGAAAAACGGTGTGTGGCCAAATCCGTGCCCGTTTTGCTCTAGGAGGCCCAGGAGCCGAGAAAAAGGCGAAAAACGAAAAAATTGACTGTGGACAATTCCCGAACCCCTAGAAAAATCGGAAATCGTCTCACGAATCCAATGGCGTCAGCCAAATTCTTCTAGCTATGATATTTCCAAAGATATGGACGAAAAACGGTCTGAGTCCAAATCCGGGCCCGTTTTGCTCTAGGAGGCCCAGGAGCCGAGAAAATCGCGAAAAACGAAAAAATCGACTTTAGAAAATTGCCGGACCCCTAGGAAAATCGGAAATCGTCTCACGAATCGAATGGCGCCAGACAAATTGTCCTAGCTATGATATTTCCAAAGATATGGGCGAAAAACGGTGTGTGGCCAAATCCGTGCCCGTTTTGCTCTAGGAGGCCCAGGAGCCGAGAAAAAGGCGAAAAACGAAAAAATCGACTGTGGACAATTCCCGAACCCCTAGAAAAATCGGAAATCGTCTCACGAATCCAATGGCGTCAGCCAAATTCTTCTAGCTATGATATTTCCAAAGATATGGACGAAAAACGGTCTGAGTCCAAATCCGGGCCCGTTTTGCTCTAGGAGGCCCAGGAGCCGAGAAAATCGCGAAAAACGAAAAAATCGACTTTAGAAAATTGCCGGACCCCTAGGAAAATCGGAAATCGTCTCACGAATCGAATGGCGCCAGCCAAATTGTCCTAGCTATGACATTTCCAAAGATATGGGCGAAAAACGGTGTGTGGCCAAATCCGTGCCCGTTTTGCTCTAGGAGGCCCAGGAGCCGAGAAAAAGGCGAAAAACGAAAAAATCGACTGTGGACAATTCCCGAACCCCTAGAAAAATCGGAAATCGTCTCACGAATCCAATTGCGTCAGCCAAATTCTTCTAGCTATGATATTTCCAAAGATATGGACGAAAAACGGTCTGAGTCCAAATCCGGGCCCGTTTTGCTCTAGGAGGCCCAGGAGCCGAGAAAAAGGCGAAAAACGAAAAAATCGACTGTGGACAATTCCCGAACCCCTAGAAAAATCGGAAATCGTCTCACGAATCCAATTGCGTCAGCCAAATTCTTCTAGCTATGATATTTCCAAAGATATGGACGAAAAACGGTCTGAGTCCAAATCCGGGCCCGTTTTGCTCTAGGAGGCCCAGGAGCCGAGAAAATCGCGAAAAACGAAAAAATCGACTTTAGAAAATTGCCGGACCCCTAGGAAAATCGGAAATCGTCTCACGAATCGAATGGCGCTAGCCAAATTGTCCTAGCTATGATATTTCCAAAGATATGGGCGAAAAACGGTGTGTGGCCAAATCCGTGCCCGTTTTGCTCTAGGAGGCCCAGGAGCCGAGAAAATCGCGAAAAACGAAAAAATCGACTTTAGAAAATTGCCGGACCCCTAGGAAAATCGGAAATCGTCTCACGAATCGAATGGCGCCAGCCAAATTGTCCTAGCTATGATATTTCCAAAGATATGGACGAAAAACGGTCTGAGTCCAAATCCGGGCCCGTTTTGCTCTAGGAGGCCCAGGAGCCGAGAAAATCGCGAAAAACGAAAAAATCGACTTTAGAAAATTGCCGGACCCCTAGGAAAATCGGAAATCGTCTCACGAATCGAATGGCGCCAGCCAAATTCTCCTAGCTATGATATTTCCAAAAATATGGACGAAAAACGGTCTGAGTCCAAATCCGGGCCCGTTTTGCTCTAGGAGGCCCAGGAGCCGAGAAAATCGCGAAAAACGAAAAAATCGACTTTAGAAAATTGCCGGACCCCTAGGAAAATCGGAAATCGTCTCACGAATCGAATGGCGCCAGCCAAATTGTCCTAGCTATAATATTTCCAAAGATATGGGCGAAAAACGGTGTGTGGCCAAATCCGTGCCCGTATTGCTCTTGGAGGCCCAACAGCCGAGAAAAAGGCGAAAAACGAAAAAATCGAATGTGGACAATTCCCGGACCCCTAGAAAAATCGGAAATCGTCTCACGAATCGAATGGCGCCAGCCAAATTGTCCTAGCTATGATATTTCCAAAGATATGGGCGAAAAACGGTGTGTGGCCAAATCCGTGCCCGTTTTGCTCTAGGAGGCCCAGGAGCCGAGAAAAAGGCGAAAAACGAAACAATCGACTGTGGACAATTCCCGAACCCCTAGAAAAATCGGAAATCGTCTCACGAATCCAATGGCGCCAGCCAAATTGTCCTAGCTATGACATTTCCAAAGATATGGGCGAAAAACGGTGTGTGGCCAAATCCGTGCCCGTTTTGCTCTAGGAGGCCCAGGAGCCGAGAAAAAGGCGAAAAACGAAAAAATCGACTGTGGACAATTCCCGAACCCCTAGAAAAATCGGAAATCGTCTCACGAATCCAATTGCGTCAGCCAAATTCTTCTAGCTATGATATTTCCAAAGATATGGACGAAAAACGGTCTGAGTCCAAATCCGGGCCCGTTTTGCTCTAGGAGGCCCAGGAGCCGAGAAAAAGGCGAAAAACGAAAAAATCGACTGTGGACAATTCCCGAACCCCTCGAAAAATCGGAAATCGTCTCACGAATCCAATTGCGTCAGCCAAATTCTTCTAGCTATGATATTTCCAAAGATATGGACGAAAAACGGTCTGAGTCCAAATCCGGGCCCGTTTTGCTCTAGGAGGCCCAGGAGCCGAGAAAATCGCGAAAAACGAAAAAATCGACTTTAGAAAATTGCCGGACCCCTAGGAAAATCGGAAATCGTCTCACGAATCGAATGGCGCTAGCCAAATTGTCCTAGCTATGATATTTCCAAAGATATGGGCGAAAAACGGTGTGTGGCCAAATCCGTGCCCGTTTTGCTCTAGGAGGCCCAGGAGCCGAGAAAATCGCGAAAAATGAAAAAATCGACTTTAGAAAATTGCCGGACCCCTAGGAAAATCGGAAATCGTCTCACGAATCGAATGGCGCCAGCCAAATTGTCCTAGCTATGATATTTCCAAAGATATGGGCGAAAAACGGTGTGTGGCCAAATCCGTGCCCGTTTTGCTCTAGGAGGCCCAGGAGCCGAGAAAATCGCGAAAAACGAAAAAATCGACTTCAGAAAATTCCCGGACCCCTAGGAAAATCGGAAATCGTCTCACGAATCGAATGGCGCCAGCCAAATTGTCCTAGCTATGATATTTCCAAAGATATGGACGAAAAACGGTCTGAGTCCAAATCCGGGCCCGTTTTGCCTTAGGAGGCCCAGGAGCCGAGAAAATCGCGAAAAACGAAAAAATCGACTTTAGAAAATTGCCGGACCCCTAGGAAAATCGGAAATCGTCTCACGAATCGAATGGCGCCAGCCAAATTGTCCTAGCTATAATATTTCCAAAGATATGGACGAAAAACGGTGTGTGGCCAAATCCGTGCCCGTTTTGCTCTAGGAGGCCCAGGAGACGAGAAAAAGGCGAAAAACGAAAAAATCGACTGTGGACAATTCCCGGACCCCTAGAAAAATCGGAAATCGTCTCACGAATCGAATGGCGCCAGCCAAATTCTCCTAGCTATGATATTTCCAAAAATATGGACGAAAAACGGTCTGAGTCCAAATCCGGGCCCGTTTTGCTCTAAGAGGCCCAGGAGCCGAGAAAATCGCGAAAAACGAAAAAATCGACTTTAGAAAATTGCCGGACCCCTAGGAAAATCGGAAATCGTCTCACGAATCGAATGGCGCCAGCCAAATTGTCCTAGCTATAATATTTCCAAAGATATGGGCGAAAAACGGTGTGTGGCCAAATCCGTGCCCGTATTGCTCTAGGAGGCCCAACAGCCGAGAAAAAGGCGAAAAACGAAAAAATCGAATGTGGACAATTCCCGGACCCCTAGAAAAATCGGAAATCGTCTCACGAATCGAATGGCGCCAGCCAAATTGTCCTAGCTATGATATTTCCAAAGATATGGGCGAAAAACGGTGTGTGGCCAAATCCGTGCCCGTTTTGCTCTAGGAGGCCCAGGAGCCGAGAAAAAGGCGAAAAACGAAACAATCGACTGTGGACAATTCCCGAACCCCTAGAAAAATCGGAAATCGTCTCACGAATCCAATGGCGCCAGCCAAATTGTCCTAGCAATGATATTTCCAAAGATATGGACGAAAAACGATCTGAGTCCAAATCCGGGCCCGTTTTGCTCTAGGAGGCCCAGGAGCCGAGAAAATCGCGAAAAACGAAAAAATCTACTTTAGAAAATTCCCGGACCCCTAGAAAAATCGGAAATCGTCTCACGAATCGAATGGCGCCAGCCAAATTGGCCTAGCTATGATATTTCCAAAGATATGGGCGAAAAACGGTGTGTGGCCAAATCCGTGCCCGTTTTGCTCTAGGAGGCCCAGGAGCCGAGAAAATCGCGAAAAACGAAAAAATCGACTTCAGAAAATTCCCGGACCCCTAGAAAAATCGGGAATCGTCTCACGAATCGAATGGCGCTAGCCAAATTGTCCTAGCTATGATATTTCCAAAGATATGGGCGAAAAACGGTGTGTGGCCAAATCCGTGCCCGTTTTGCTCTAGGAGGCCCAGGAGCCGAGAAAATCGCGACAAACGAAAAAATCGACTGTGGACAATTCCCGAACCCCTAGAAAAATCGGAAATCGTCTCACGAATCCAATTGCGTCAGCCAAATTCTGCTAGCTATGATATTTCCAAAGATATGGACGAAAAACGGTCTGAGTCCAAATCCGGGCCCGTTTTGCTCTAGGAGGCCCAGGAGCCGAGAAAATCGCGAAAAACGAAAAAATCGACTTTAGAAAATTGCCGGACCCCTAGGAAAATCGGAAATCGTCTCACGAATCGAATGGCGCTAGCCAAATTGTCCTAGCTATGATATTTCCAAAGATATGGGCGAAAAACGGTGTGTGGCCAAATCCGTGCCCGTTTTGCTCTAGGAGGCCCAGGAGCCGAGAAAATCGCGAAAAACGAAAAAATCGACTTTAGAAAATTGCCGGACCCCTAGGAAAATCGGAAATCGTCTCACGAATCGAATGGCGCTAGCCAAATTGTCCTAGCTATGATATTTCCAAAGATATGGGCGAAAAACGGTGTGTGGCCAAATCCGTGCCCGTTTTGCTCTAGGAGGCCCAGGAGCCGAGAAAATCGCGAAAAACGAAAAAATCGACTTTAGAAAATTGCCGGACCCCTAGGAAAATCGGAAATCGTCTCACGAATCGAATGGCGCCAGCCAAATTGTCCTAGCTATGATATTTCCAAAGATCTGGACGAAAAACGGTCTGAGTCCAAATCCGGGCCCGTTTTGCCTTAGGAGGCCCAGGAGCCGAGAAAATCGCGAAAAACGAAAAAATCGACTTCAGAAAATTCCCGGACCCCTAGAAAAATCGGGAATCGTCTCACGAATCCAATGGCGCCAGCCAAATTCTCCTAGCTATGATATTTCCAAAGATATGGACGAAAAACGGTCTGAGTCCAAATCCGGGCCCGTTTTGCTCTAGGAGGCCCAGGAGCCGAGAAAAAGGCGAAAAACGAAAAAATCGACTGTGGACAATTCCCGGACCCCTAGAGAAATCGGAAATCGTCTCACGAATCCAATGGCGCCAGCCAAATTCTCCTAGCTATGATATTTCCAAAGATATGGACGAAAAACGGTCTGAGTCCAAATCCGGGCCCGTTTTGCTCTAGGAGGCCCAGGAGCCGAGAAAATCGCGAAAAACGAAAAAATCGACTTCAGAAAATTCCCGGACCCCTAGAAAAATCGGGAATCGTCTCACGAATCCAATGGCGCCAGCCAAATTCTCCTAGCTATGATATTTCCAAAGATATGGACGAAAAACGGTCTGAGTCCAAATCCGGGCCCGTTTTGCTCTAGGAGGCCCAGGAGCCGAGAAAATCGCGAAAAACGAAAAAATCGACTTTAGAAAATTGCCGGACCACTAAGACAATCGGAAATCGTCTCACGAATCGAATGGCGCCAGCCAAATTGTCCTAGCTATGATATTTCCAAAGATATGGGCGAAAAACGGTGTGTGGCCAAATCCGTGCCCGTTTTGCTCTAGGAGGCCCAGGAGCCGAGAAAAAGGCGAAAAACGAAAAAATCGACTGTGGACAATTCCCGGACCCCTAGAGAAATCGGAAATCGTCTCACGAATCCAATGGCGCCAGCCAAATTCTCCTAGCTATGATATTTCCAAAGATATGGACGAAAAACGGTCTGAGTCCAAATCCGGGCCCGTTTTGCTCTAGGAGGCCCAGGAGCCGAGAAAATCGCGAAAAACGAAAAAATCGACTTTAGAAAATTGCCGGACCCCTAGGAAAATCGGAAATCGTCTGACGAATCGAATGGCGCCAGCCAAATTGTCCTAGCTATGATATTTCCAAAGATATGGACGAAAAACGGTCTGAGTCCAAATCCGGGCCCGTTTTGCTCTAGGAGGCCCAGGAGCCGAGAAAATCGCGAAAAACGAAAAAATCGACTTTAGAAAATTGCCGGACCCCTAGGAAAATCGGAAATCGTCTCACGAATCGAATGGCGCCAGCCAAATTCTCCTAGCTATGATATTTCCAAAGATATGGACGAAAAACGGTCTGAGTCCAAATCCGGGCCCGTTTTGCTCTAGGAGGCCCAGGAGCCGAGAAAATCGCGAAAAACGAAAAAATCGACTTTAGAAAATTGCCGGACCACTAAGACAATCGGAAATCGTCTCACGAATCGAATGGCGCCAGCCAAATTGTCTTAGCTATGATATTTCCAAAGATATGGGCGAAAAACGGTGTGTGGCCAAATCCGTGCCCGTTTTGCTCTAGGAGGCCCAGGAGCCGAGAAAAAGGCGAAAAACGAAAAAATCGACTGTGGACAATTCCCGGACCCCTAGAGAAATCGGAAATCGTCTCACGAATCCAATGGCGCCAGCCAAATTCTCCTAGCTATGATATTTCCAAAGATATGGACGAAAAACGGTCTGAGTCCAAATCCGGGCCCGTTTTGCTCTAGGAGGCCCAGGAGCCGAGAAAATCGCGAAAAACGAAAAAATCGACTTTAGAAAATTGCCGGACCCCTAGGAAAATCGGAAATCGTCTCACGAATCGAATGGCGCCAGCCAAATTGTCCTAGCTATGATATTTCCAAAGATATGGGCGAAAAACGGTGTGTGGCCAAATCCGTGCCCGTTTTGCTCTAGGAGGCCCAGGAGCCGAGAAAAAGGCGAAAAACGAAAAAATCGACTGTGGACAATTCCCGAACCCCTAGAAAAATCGGAAATCGTCTCACGAATCCAATGGCGTCAGCCAAATTCTTCTAGCTATGATATTTCCAAAGATATGGACGAAAAACGGTCTGAGTCCAAATCCGGGCCCGTTTTGCTCTAGGAGGCCCAGGAGCCGAGAAAATCGCGAAAAACGAAAAAATCGACTTTAGAAAATTGCCGGACCCCTAGGAAAATCGGAAATCGTCTCACGAATCGAATGGCGCCAGCCAAATTGTCCTAGCTATGATATTTCCAAAGATATGGGCGAAAAACGGTGTGTGGCCAAATCCGTGCCCGTTTTGCTCTAGGAGGCCCAGGAGCCGAGAAAAAGGCGAAAAACGAAAAAATCGACTGTGGACAATTCCCGAACCCCTAGAAAAATCGGAAATCGTCTCACGAATCCAATGGCGTCAGCCAAATTCTTCTAGCTATGATATTTCCAAAGATATGGACGAAAAACGGTGTGTGGCCAAATCCGTGCCCGTTTTGCTCTAGGAGGCCCAGGAGCCGAGAAAAAGGCGAAAAACGAAAAAATCGACTGTGGACAATTCCCGAACCCCTAGAAAAATCGGAAATCGTCTCACGAATCCAATGGCGTCAGCCAAATTCTTCTAGCTATGATATTTCCAAAGATATGGACGAAAAACGGTCTGAGTCCAAATCCGGGCCCGTTTTGCTCTAGGAGGCCCAGGAGCCGAGAAAATCGCGAAAAACGAAAAAATCGACTTTAGAAAATTGCCGGACCACTAAGACAATCGGAAATCGTCTCACGAATCGAATGGCGCCAGCCAAATTGTCCTAGCTATGATATTTCCAAAGATATGGGCGAAAAACGGTGTGTGGCCAAATCCGTGCCCGTTTTGCTCTAGGAGGCCCAGGAGCCGAGAAAAAGGCGAAAAACGAAAAAATCGACTGTGGACAATTCCCGGACCCCTAGAGAAATCGGAAATCGTCTCACGAATCCAATGGCGCCAGCCAAATTCTCCTAGCTATGATATTTCCAAAGATATGGACGAAAAACGGTCTGAGTCCAAATCCGGGCCCGTTTTGCTCTAGGAGGCCCAGGAGCCGAGAAAATCGCGAAAAACGAAAAAATCGACTTTAGAAAATTGCCGGACCCCTAGGAAAATCGGAAATCGTCTGACGAATCGAATAGCGCCAGCCAAATTGTCCTAGCTATGATATTTCCAAAGATATGGACGAAAAACGGTCTGAGTCCAAATCCGGGCCCGTTTTGCTCTAGGAGGCCCAGGAGCCGAGAAAATCGCGAAAAACGAAAAAATCGACTTTAGAAAATTCCCGGACCCCTAGGAAAATCGGAAATCGTCTCACGAATCGAATGGCGCCAGCCAAATTGTCCTAGCAATGATATTTCCAAAGATATGGACGAAAAACGATCGGAGTCCAAATCCGGGCCCGTTTTGCTCTAGGAGGCCCAGGAGCCGAGAAAATCGCGAAAAACGAAAAAGTCGACTTTAGAAAATTCCCGGACCCCTAGAAAAATCGGAAATCGTCTCACGAATCGAATGGCGCCAGCCAAATTGGCCTAGCTATGATATTTCCAAAGATATGGGCGAAAAACGGTGTGTGGCCAAATCCGTGCCCGTTTTGCTCTAGGAGGCCCAGGAGCCGAGAAAATCGCGAAAAACGAAAAAATCGACTTTAGAAAATTCCCGGACCCCTAGGAAAATCGGAAATCGTCTCACGAATCGAATGGCGCCAGCCAAATTCTCCTAGCTATGATATTTCCAAAGATATGGACGAAAAACGGTCTGAGTCCAAATCCGGGCCCGTTTTGCTCTAGGAGGCCCAGGGGCCGAGAAAATCGCGAAAAACGAAAAAATCGACTTTAGAAAATTGCCGGACCCCTAGGAAAATCGGAAATCGTCTCACGAATCGAATGGCGCCAGCCAAATTGTCCTAGCTATGATATTTCCAAAGATATGGGCGAAAAACGGTGTGTGGCCAAATCCGTGCCCGTTTTGCTCTAGGAGGCCCAGGAGCCGAGAAAATCGCGAAAAACGAAAAAATCGACTTCAGAAAATTCCCGGACCCCTAGGAAAATCGGAAATCGTCTCACGAATCGAATGGCGCCAGCCAAATTGTCCTAGCTATAATATTTCCAAAGATATGGGCGAAAAACGGTGTGTGGCCAAATCCGTGCCCGTTTTGCTCTAGGAGGCCCAGGAGCCGAGAAAAAGGCGAAAAACGAAAAAATCGACTGTGGACAATTCCCGAACCCCTAGAAAAATCGGAAATCGTCTCACGAATCCAATGGCGTCAGCCAAATTCTTCTAGCTATGATATTTCCAAAGATATGGACGAAAAACGGTCTGAGTCCAAATCCGGGCCCGATTTGCTCTAGGAGGCCCAGGAGCAGAGAAAATCGCGAAAAACGAAAAAATCGACTTTAGAAAATTGCCGGACCCCTAAGAAAATCGGAAATCGTCTCACGAATCGAATGGCGCTAGCCAAATTGTCCTAGCTATGATATTTCCAAAGATATGGGCGAAAAACGGTGTGTGGCCAAATCCGTGCCCGTTTTGCTCTAGGAGGCCCAGGAGCCGAGAAAATCGCGACAAACGAAAAAATCGACTTCAGAAAATTCCCGGACCCCTAGAAAAATCGGAAATCGTCTCACGAATCCAATGGCGTCAGCCAAATTCTTCTAGCTATGATATTTCCAAAGATATGGACGAAAAACGGTCTGAGTTCAAATCCGGGCCCGTTTTGCTCTAGGAGGCCCAGGAGCCGAGAAAATCGCGAAAAACGAAAAAATCGACTTTAGAAAATTCCCGGACCCCTAGGAAAATCGGAAATCGTCTCACGAATCGAATGGCGCCAGCCAAATTGTCCTAGCTATGATATTTCCAAAGATATGGACGAAAAACGGTCTGAGTCCAAATCCGGGCCCGTTTTGCTCTAGGAGGCCCAGGAGCCGAGAAAATCGCGAAAAACGAAAAAATCGACTTTAGAAAATTCCCGGACCCCTAGGAAAATCGGAAATCGTCTCACGAACCGAATGGCGCCAGCCAAATTGTCCTAGCTATGATATTTCCAAAGATATGGACGAAAAACGGTCTGAGTCCAAATCCGGGCCCGATTTGCTCTAGGAGGCCCAGGAGCAGAGAAAATCGCGAAAAACGAAAAAATCGACTTTAGAAAATTGCCGGACCCCTAGGAAAATCGGAAATCGTCTCACGAATCGAATGGCGCTAGCCAAATTGTCCTAGCTATGATATTTCCAAAGATATGGACGAAAAACGGTCTGAGTTCAAATCCGGGCCCGTTTTGCTCTAGGAGGCCCAGGAGCCGAGAAAATCGCGAAAAACGAAAAAATCGACTTTAGAAAATTCCCGGACCCCTAGGAAAATCGGAAATCGTCTCACGAATCGAATGGCGCCAGGCAAATTGTCCTAGCTATGATATTTCCAAAGATATGGGCGAAAAACGGTGTGTGGCCAAATCCGTGCCCGTTTTGCTCTAGGAGGCCCAGGAGCCGAGAAAAAGGCGAAAAACGAAGAAATCGACTGTGGACAATTCCCGAACCCCTAGAAAAATCGGAAATCGTCTCACGAATCCAATGGCGTCAGCCAAATTCTTCTAGCTATGATATTTCCAAAGATATGGACGAAAAACGGTCTGAGTCCAAATCCGGGCCCGTTTTGCTCTAGGAGGCCCAGGAGCAGAGAAAATCGCGAAAAACGAAAAAATCGACTTTAGAAAATTGCCGGACCCCTAGGAAAATCGGAAATCGTCTCACGAATCGAATGGCGCTAGCCAAATTGTCCTAGCTATGATATTTCCAAAGATATGGGCGAAAAACGGTGTGTGGCCAAATCCGTGCCCGTTTTGCTCTAGGAGTCCCAGGAGCCGAGAAAATCGCGACAAACGAAAAAATCGACTTCAGAAAATTCCCGGACCCCTAGAAAAATCGGAAATCGTCTCACGAATCGAATGGCGCCAGCCAAATTGTCCTAGCTATAATATTTCCAAAGATATGGACGAAAAACGGTGTGTGGCCAAATCCGTGCCCGTTTTGCTCTAGGAGGCCCAGGAGACGAGAAAAAGGCGAAAAACGAAAAAATCGACTGTGGACAATTCCCGGACCCCTAGAAAAATCGGAAATCGTCTCACGAATCCAATGGCGCCAGCCAAATTCTCCTAGCTATGATATTTCCAAAGATATGGACGAAAAACGGTCTGAGTCCAAATCCGGGCCCGTTTTGCTCTAGGAGGCCCAGGAGCCGAGAAAATCGCGAAAAACGAAAAAATCGACTTTAGAAAATTGCCGGACCCCTAGGAAAATCGGAAATCGTCTCACGAATCGAATGGCGCCAGCCAAATTGTCCTAGCTATAATATTTCCAAAGATATGGGCGAAAAACGGTGTGTGGCCAAATCCGTGCCCGTATTGGTCTAGGAGGACCAGGAGCCGAGAAAAAGGCGAAAAACGAAAAAATCGACTGTGGACAATTCCCGAACCCCTAGAAAAATCGGAAATCGTCTCACGAATCCAATGGCGTCAGCCAAATTCTTCTAGCTATGATATTTCCAAAGATATGGACGAAAAACGGTCTGAGTTCAAATCCGGGCCCGTTTTGCTCTAGGAGGCCCAGGAGCCGAGAAAATCGCGAAAAACGAAAAAATCGACTTTAGAAAATTCCCGGACCCCTAGGAAAATCGGAAATCGTCTCACGAATCGAATGGCGCCAGCCAAATTGTCCTAGCTATGATATTTCCAAAGATATGGACGAAAAACGGTCTGAGTCCAAATCCGGGCCCGTTTTGCTCTAGGAGGCCCAGGAGCCGAGAAAATTGCGAAAAACGAAAAAATCGACTTTAGAAAATTCCCGGACCTCTAGGAAAATCGGAAATCGTCTCACGAATCGAATGGCGCCAGCCAAATTGTCCTAGCTATGATATTTCCAAAGATATGGACGAAAAACGGTCTGAGTCCAAATCCGGGCCCGTTTTGCTCTAGGAGGCCCAGGAGCCGAGAAAATCGCGAAAAACGAAAAAATCGACTTTAGAAAATTGCCGGACCCCTAGGAAAATCGGAAATCGTCTCACGAATCGAATGGCGCCAGCCAAATTGTCCTAGCTATGATATTTCCAAAGATATGGGCGAAAAACGGTGTGTGGCCAAATCCGTGCCCGTTTTGCTCTAGGAGGCCCAGGAGCCGAGAAAAAGGCGAAAAACGAAAAAATCGACTGTGGACAATTCCCGAACCCCTAGAAAAATCGGAAATCGTCTCACGAATCCAATGGCGTCAGCCAAATTCTTCTAGCTATGATATTTCCAAAGATATGGACGAAAAACGGTCTGAGTCCAAATCCGGGCCCGTTTTGCTCTAGGAGGCCCAGGAGCCGAGAAAATCGCGAAAAACGAAAAAATCGACTTCAGAAAATTCCCGGACCCCTAGAAAAATCGGGAATCGTCTCACGAATCCAATGGCGTCAGCCAAATTCTTCTAGCTATGATATTTCCAAAGATATGGACGAAAAACGGTCTGAGTTCAAATCCGGGCCCGTTTTGCTCTAGGAGGCCCAGGAGCCGAGAAAATCGCGAAAAACGAAAAAATCGACTTTAGAAAATTCCCGGACCCCTAGGAAAATCGGAAATCGTCTCACGAATCGAATGGCGCCAGCCAAATTGTCCTAGCTATGATATTTCCAAAGATATGGACGAAAAACGGTCTGAGTCCAAATCCGGGCCCGTTTTGCTCTAGGAGGCCCAGGAGCCGAGAAAATCGCGAAAAACGAAAAAATCGACTTTAGAAAATTCCCGGACCCCTAGGAAAATCGGAAATCGTCTCACGAATCGAATGGCGCCAGCCAAATTGTCCTAGCTATGATATTTCCAAAGATATGGACGAAAAACGGTCTGAGTCCAAATCCGGGCCCGTTTTGCTCTAGGAGGCCCAGGAGCCGAGAAAATCGCGAAAAACGAAAAAATCGACTTTAGAAAATTGCCGGACCCCTAGGAAAATCGGAAATCGTCTCACGAATCGAATGGCGCCAGCCAAATTGTCCTAGCTATGATATTTCCAAAGATATGGGCGAAAAACGGTGTGTGGCCAAATCCGTGCCCGTTTTGCTCTAGGAGGCCCAGGAGCCGAGAAAAAGGCGAAAAACGAAAAAATCGACTGTGGACAATTCCCGAACCCCTAGAAAAATCGGAAATCGTCTCACGAATCCAATGGCGTCAGCCAAATTCTTCTAGCTATGATATTTCCAAAGATATGGACGAAAAACGGTCTGAGTCCAAATCCGGGCCCGTTTTGCTCTAGGAGGCCCAGGAGCCGAGAAAATCGCGAAAAACGAAAAAATCGACTTCAGAAAATTCCCGGACCCCTAGAAAAATCGGGAATCGTCTCACGAATCCAATGGCGCCAGCCAAATTCTCCTAGCTATGATATTTCCAAAGATATGGACGAAAAACGGTCTGAGTCCAAATCCGGGCCCGTTTTGCTCTAGGAGGCCCAGGAGCCGAGAAAATCGCGAAAAACGAAAAAATCGACTTTAGAAAATTGCCGGACCACTAAGACAATCGGAAATCGTCTCACGAATCGAATGGCGCCAGCCAAATTGTCCTAGCTATGATATTTCCAAAGATATGGGCGAAAAACGGTGTGTGGCCAAATCCGTGCCCGTTTTGCTCTAGGAGGCCCAGGAGCCGAGAAAAAGGCGAAAAACGAAAAAATCGACTGTGGACAATTCCCGGACCCCTAGAGAAATCGGAAATCGTCTCACGAATCCAATGGCGCCAGCCAAATTCTCCTAGCTATGATATTTCCAAAGATATGGACGAAAAACGGTCCGAGTCCAAATCCGGGCCCGTTTTGCTCTAGGAGGCCCAGGAGCCGAGAAAATCGCGAAAAACGAAAAAATCGACTTTAGAAAATTGCCGGACCCCTAGGAAAATCGGAAATCGTCTGACGAATCGAATGGCGCCAGCCAAATTGTCCTAGCTATGATATTTCCAAAGATATGGACGAAAAACGGTCTGAGTCCAAATCCGGGCCCGTTTAGCTCTAGGAGGCCCAGGAGCCGAGAAAATCGCGAAAAACGAAAAAATCGACTTTAGAAAATTCCCGGACCCCTAGGAAAATCGGAAATCGTCTCACGAATCGAATGGCGCCAGCCAAATTGTCCTAGCAATGATATTTCCAAAGATATGGACGAAAAACGATCGGAGTCCAAATCCGGGCCCGTTTTGCTCTAGGAGGCCCAGGAGCCGAGAAAATCGCGAAAAACGAAAAAATCGACTTTAGAAAATTCCCGGACCCCTAGGAAAATCGGAAATCGTCTCACGAATCGAATGGCGCCAGCCAAATTGTCCTAGCTATGATATTTCCAAAGATATGGACGAAAAACGGTCTGAGTCCAAATCCGGGCCCGTTTTGCTCTAGGAGGCCCAGGAGCCGAGAAAATCGCGAAAAACGAAAAAATCGACTTTAGAAAATTCCCGGACCCCTAGGAAAATCGGAAATCGTCTCACGAATCGAATGGCGCCAGCCAAATTGTCCTAGCTATGATATTTCCAAAGATATGGACGAAAAACGGTCTGAGTCCAAATCCGGGCCCGTTTTGCTCTAGGAGGCCCAGGAGCCGAGAAAATCGCGAAAAACGAAAAAATCGACTTTAGAAAATTGCCGGACCCCTAGGAAAATCGGAAATCGTCTCACGAATCGAATGGCGCCAGCCAAATTGTCCTAGCTATGATATTTCCAAAGATATGGGCGAAAAACGGTGTGTGGCCAAATCCGTGCCCGTTTTGCTCTAGGAGGCCCAGGAGCCGAGAAAAAGGCGAAAAACGAAAAAATCGACTGTGGACAATTCCCGAACCCCTAGAAAAATCGGAAATCGTCTCACGAATCCAATGGCGTCAGCCAAATTCTTCTAGCTATGATATTTCCAAAGATATGGACGAAAAACGGTCTGAGTCCAAATCCGGGCCCGTTTTGCTCTAGGAGGCCCAGGAGCCGAGAAAATCGCGAAAAACGAAAAAATCGACTTCAGAAAATTCCCGGACCCCTAGAAAAATCGGGAATCGTCTCACGAATCCAATGGCGCCAGCCAAATTCTCCTAGCTATGATATTTCCAAAGATATGGACGAAAAACGGTCTGAGTCCAAATCCGGGCCCGTTTTGCTCTAGGAGGCCCAGGAGCCGAGAAAATCGCGAAAAACGAAAAAATCGACTTTAGAAAATTGCCGGACCACTAAGACAATCGGAAATCGTCTCACGAATCGAATGGCGCCAGCCAAATTGTCCTAGCTATGATATTTCCAAAGATATGGGCGAAAAACGGTGTGTGGCCAAATCCGTGCCCGTTTTGCTCTAGGAGGCCCAGGAGCCGAGAAAAAGGCGAAAAACGAAAAAATCGACTGTGGACAATTCCCGGACCCCTAGAGAAATCGGAAATCGTCTCACGAATCCAATGGCGCCAGCCAAATTCTCCTAGCTATGATATTTCCAAAGATATGGACGAAAAACGGTCTGAGTCCAAATCCGGGCCCGTTTTGCTCTAGGAGGCCCAGGAGCCGAGAAAATCGCGAAAAACGAAAAAATCGACTTTAGAAAATTGCCGGACCCCTAGGAAAATCGGAAATCGTCTGACGAATCGAATGGCGCCAGCCAAATTGTCCTAGCTATGATATTTCCAAAGATATGGACGAAAAACGGTCTGAGTCCAAATCCGGGCCCGTTTTGCTCTAGGAGGCCCAGGAGCCGAGAAAATCGCGAAAAACGAAAAAATCGACTTTAGAAAATTCCCGGACCCCTAGGAAAATCGGAAATCGTCTCACGAATCGAATGGCGCCAGCCAAATTGTCCTAGCAATGATATTTCCAAAGATATGGACGAAAAACGATCGGAGTCCAAATCCGGGCCCGTTTTGCTCTAGGAGGCCCAGGAGCCGAGAAAATCGCGAAAAACGAAAAAGTCGACTTTAGAAAATTCCCGGACCCCTAGAAAAATCGGAAATCGTCTCACGAATCGAATGGCGCCAGCCAAATTGGCCTAGCTATGATATTTCCAAAGATATGGGCGAAAAACGGTGTGTGGCCAAATCCGTGCCCGTTTTGCTCTAGGAGGCCCAGGAGCCGAGAAAATCGCGAAAAACGAAAAAATCGACTTTAGAAAATTCCCGGACCCCTAGGAAAATCGGAAATCGTCTCACGAATCGAATGGCGCCAGCCAAATTCTCCTAGCTATGATATTTCCAAAGATATGGACGAAAAACGGTCTGAGTCCAAATCCGGGCCCGTTTTGCTCTAGGAGGCCCAGGAGCCGAGAAAATCGCGAAAAACGAAAAAATCGACTTTAGAAAATTGCCGGACCCCTAGGAAAATCGGAAATCGTCTCACGAATCGAATGGCGCCAGCCAAATTGTCCTAGCTATGATATTTCCAAAGATATGGGCGAAAAACGGTGTGTGGCCAAATCCGTGCCCGTTTTGCTCTAGGAGGCCCAGGAGCCGAGAAAATCGCGAAAAACGAAAAAATCGACTTCAGAAAATTCCCGGACCCCTAGGAAAATCGGAAATCGTCTCACGAATCGAATGGCGCCAGCCAAATTGTCCTAGCTATAATATTTCCAAAGATATGGGCGAAAAACGGTGTGTGGCCAAATCCGTGCCCGTTTTGCTCTAGGAGGCCCAGGAGCCGAGAAAAAGGCGAAAAACGAAAAAATCGACTGTGGACAATTCCCGAACCCCTAGAAAAATCGGAAATCGTCTCACGAATCCAATGGCGTCAGCCAAATTCTTCTAGCTATGATATTTCCAAAGATATGGACGAAAAACGGTCTGAGTCCAAATCCGGGCCCGATTTGCTCTAGGAGGCCCAGGAGCAGAGAAAATCGCGAAAAACGAAAAAATCGACTTTAGAAAATTGCCGGACCCCTAAGAAAATCGGAAATCGTCTCACGAATCGAATGGCGCTAGCCAAATTGTCCTAGCTATGATATTTCCAAAGATATGGGCGAAAAACGGTGTGTGGCCAAATCCGTGCCCGTTTTGCTCTAGGAGGCCCAGGAGCCGAGAAAATCGCGACAAACGAAAAAATCGACTTCAGAAAATTCCCGGACCCCTAGAAAAATCGGAAATCGTCTCACGAATCCAATGGCGTCAGCCAAATTCTTCTAGCTATGATATTTCCAAAGATATGGACGAAAAACGGTCTGAGTTCAAATCCGGGCCCGTTTTGCTCTAGGAGGCCCAGGAGCCGAGAAAATCGCGAAAAACGAAAAAATCGACTTTAGAAAATTCCCGGACCCCTAGGAAAATCGGAAATCGTCTCACGAATCGAATGGCGCCAGCCAAATTGTCCTAGCTATGATATTTCCAAAGATATGGACGAAAAACGGTCTGAGTCCAAATCCGGGCCCGTTTTGCTCTAGGAGGCCCAGGAGCCGAGAAAATCGCGAAAAACGAAAAAATCGACTTTAGAAAATTCCCGGACCCCTAGGAAAATCGGAAATCGTCTCACGAATCGAATGGCGCCAGCCAAATTGTCCTAGCTATGATATTTCCAAAGATATGGACGAAAAACGGTCTGAGTCCAAATCCGGGCCCGATTTGCTCTAGGAGGCCCAGGAGCAGAGAAAATCGCGAAAAACGAAAAAATCGACTTTAGAAAATTGCCGGACCCCTAGGAAAATCGGAAATCGTCTCACGAATCGAATGGCGCTAGCCAAATTGTCCTAGCTATGATATTTCCAAAGATATGGACGAAAAACGGTCTGAGTTCAAATCCGGGCCCGTTTTGCTCTAGGAGGCCCAGGAGCCGAGAAAATCGCGAAAAACGAAAAAATCGACTTTAGAAAATTCCCGGACCCCTAGGAAAATCGGAAATCGTCTCACGAATCGAATGGCGCCAGGCAAATTGTCCTAGCTATGATATTTCCAAAGATATGGGCGAAAAACGGTGTGTGGCCAAATCCGTGCCCGTTTTGCTCTAGGAGGCCCAGGAGCCGAGAAAAAGGCGAAAAACGAAGAAATCGACTGTGGACAATTCCCGAACCCCTAGAAAAATCGGAAATCGTCTCACGAATCCAATGGCGTCAGCCAAATTCTTCTAGCTATGATATTTCCAAAGATATGGACGAAAAACGGTCTGAGTCCAAATCCGGGCCCGTTTTGCTCTAGGAGGCCCAGGAGCAGAGAAAATCGCGAAAAACGAAAAAATCGACTTTAGAAAATTGCCGGACCCCTAGGAAAATCGGAAATCGTCTCACGAATCGAATGGCGCTAGCCAAATTGTCCTAGCTATGATATTTCCAAAGATATGGGCGAAAAACGGTGTGTGGCCAAATCCGTGCCCGTTTTGCTCTAGGAGTCCCAGGAGCCGAGAAAATCGCGACAAACGAAAAAATCGACTTCAGAAAATTCCCGGACCCCTAGAAAAATCGGAAATCGTCTCACGAATCGAATGGCGCCAGCCAAATTGTCCTAGCTATAATATTTCCAAAGATATGGACGAAAAACGGTGTGTGGCCAAATCCGTGCCCGTTTTGCTCTAGGAGGCCCAGGAGACGAGAAAAAGGCGAAAAACGAAAAAATCGACTGTGGACAATTCCCGGACCCCTAGAAAAATCGGAAATCGTCTCACGAATCCAATGGCGCCAGCCAAATTCTCCTAGCTATGATATTTCCAAAGATATGGACGAAAAACGGTCTGAGTCCAAATCCGGGCCCGTTTTGCTCTAGGAGGCCCAGGAGCCGAGAAAATCGCGAAAAACGAAAAAATCGACTTTAGAAAATTGCCGGACCCCTAGGAAAATCGGAAATCGTCTCACGAATCGAATGGCGCCAGCCAAATTGTCCTAGCTATAATATTTCCAAAGATATGGACGAAAAACGGTCTGAGTCCAAATCCGGGCCCGTTTTGCTCTAGGAGGCCCAGGAGCAGAGAAAATCGCGAAAAACGAAAAAATCGACTTTAGAAAATTGCCGGACCCCTAGGAAAATCGGAAATCGTCTCACGAATCGAATGGCGCTAGCCAAATTGTCCTAGCTATGATATTTCCAAAGATATGGGCGAAAAACGGTGTGTGGCCAAATCCGTGCCCGTTTTGCTCTAGGAGTCCCAGGAGCCGAGAAAATCGCGACAAACGAAAAAATCGACTTCAGAAAATTCCCGGACCCCTAGAAAAATCGGAAATCGTCTCACGAATCGAATGGCGCCAGCCAAATTGTCCTAGCTATAATATTTCCAAAGATATGGACGAAAAACGGTGTGTGGCCAAATCCGTGCCCGTTTTGCTCTAGGAGGCCCAGGAGACGAGAAAAAGGCGAAAAACGAAAAAATCGACTGTGGACAATTCCCGGACCCCTAGAAAAATCGGAAATCGTCTCACGAATCCAATGGCGCCAGCCAAATTCTCCTAGCTATGATATTTCCAAAGATATGGACGAAAAACGGTCTGAGTCCAAATCCGGGCCCGTTTTGCTCTACGAGGCCCAGGAGCCGAGAAAATCGCGAAAAACGAAAAAATCGACTTTAGAAAATTGCCGGACCCCTAGGAAAATCGGAAATCGTCTCACGAATCGAATGGCGCCAGCCAAATTGTCCTAGCTATAATATTTCCAAAGATATGGGCGAAAAACGGTGTGTGGCCAAATCCGTGCCCGTATTGGTCTAGGAGGACCAGGAGCCGAGAAAAAGGCGAAAAACGAAAAAATCGACTGTGGACAATTCCCGAACCCCTAGAAAAATCGGAAATCGTCTCACGAATCCAATGGCGTCAGCCAAATTCTTCTAGCTATGATATTTCCAAAGATATGGACGAAAAACGGTCTGAGTTCAAATCCGGGCCCGTTTTGCTCTAGGAGGCCCAGGAGCCGAGAAAATCGCGAAAAACGAAAAAATCGACTTTAGAAAATTCCCGGACCCCTAGGAAAATCGGAAATCGTCTCACGAATCGAATGGCGCCAGCCAAATTGTCCTAGCTATGATATTTCCAAAGATATGGACGAAAAACGGTCTGAGTCCAAATCCGGGCCCGTTTTGCTCTAGGAGGCCCAGGAGCCGAGAAAATCGCGAAAAACGAAAAAATCGACTTTAGAAAATTCCCGGACCCCTAGGAAAATCGGAAATCGTCTCACGAATCGAATGGCGCCAGCCAAATTGTCCTAGCTATGATATTTCCAAAGATATGGACGAAAAACGGTCTGAGTCCAAATCCGGGCCCGTTTTGCTCTAGGAGGCCCAGGAGCCGAGAAAATCGCGAAAAACGAAAAAATCGACTTTAGAAAATTGCCGGACCCCTAGGAAAATCGGAAATCGTCTCACGAATCGAATGGCGCCAGCCAAATTGTCCTAGCTATAATATTTCCAAAGATATGGGCGAAAAACGGTGTGTGGCCAAATCCGTGCCCGTATTGGTCTAGGAGGACCAGGAGCCGAGAAAAAGGCGAAAAACGAAAAAATCGACTGTGGACAATTCCCGAACCCCTAGAAAAATCGGAAATCGTCTCACGAATCCAATGGCGTCAGCCAAATTCTTCTAGCTATGATATTTCCAAAGATATGGACGAAAAACGGTCTGAGTTCAAATCCGGGCCCGTTTTGCTCTAGGAGGCCCAGGAGCCGAGAAAATCGCGAAAAACGAAAAAATCGACTTTAGAAAATTCCCGGACCCCTAGGAAAATCGGAAATCGTCTCACGAATCGAATGGCGCCAGCCAAATTGTCCTAGCTATGATATTTCCAAAGATATGGACGAAAAACGGTCTGAGTCCAAATCCGGGCCCGTTTTGCTCTAGGAGGCCCAGGAGCCGAGAAAATCGCGAAAAACGAAAAAATCGACTTTAGAAAATTGCCGGACCCCTAGGAAAATCGGAAATCGTCTCACGAATCGAATGGCGCCAGCCAAATTGTCCTAGCTATAATATTTCCAAAGATATGGGCGAAAAACGGTGTGTGGCCAAATCCGTGCCCGTTTTGCTCTAGGAGGCCCAGGAGCCGAGAAAAAGGCGAAAAACGAAAAAATCGACTGTGGACAATTCCCGGACCCCTAGAGAAATCGGAAATCGTCTCACGAATCCAATGGCGCCAGCCAAATTCTCCTAGCTATGATATTTCCAAAGATATGGACGAAAAACGGTCTGAGTCCAAATCCGGGCCCGTTTTGCTCTAGGAGGCCCAGGAGCCGAGAAAATCGCGAAAAACGAAAAAATCGACTTTAGAAAATTGCCGGACCCCTAGGAAAATCGGAAATCGTCTCACGAATCGAATGGCGCCAGCCAAATTGTCCTAGCTATGATATTTCCAAAGATATGGGCGAAGAACGGTGTGTGGCCAAATCCGTGCCCGTTTTGCTCTAGGAGGCCCAGGAGCCGAGAAAAAGGCGAAAAACGAAGAAATCGACTGTGGACAATTCCCGAACCTCTAGAAAAATCGGAAAGCGTCTCACGAATCCAATGGCGTCAGCCAAATTCTTCTAGCTATGATATTTCCAAAGATATGGACGAAAAACGGTCTGAGTCCAAATCCGGGCCCGTTTTGCTCTAGGAGGCCCAGGAGCCGAGAAAAAGGCGAAAAACGAAAAAATCGACTGTGGACAATTCCCGAACCCCTAGAAAAATCGGAAATCGTCTCACGAATCCAATTGCGTCAGCCAAAGTCTTCTAGCTATGATATTTCCAAAGATATGGACGAAAAACGGTCTGAGTCCAAATCCGGGCCCGTTTTGCTCTAGGAGGCCCAGGAGCCGAGAAAATCGCGAAAAACGAAAAAATCGACTTCAGAAAATTCCCGGACCCCTAGAAAAATCGGGAATCGTCTCACGAATCCAATGGCGCCAGCCAAATTCTCCTAGCTATGATATTTCCAAAGATATGTACGAAAAACGGTCTGAGTCCAAATCCGGGCCCGTTTTGCTCTAGGAGGCCCAGGAGCCGAGAAAATCGCGAAAAACGAAAAAATCGACTTTAGAAAATTGCCGGACCACTAAGACAATCGGAAATCGTCCCACGAATCGAATGGCGCCAGCCAAATTGTCCTAGCTATGATATTTCCAAAGATATGGGCGAAAAACGGTGTGTGGCCAAATCCGTGCCCGTTTTGCTCTAGGAGGCCCAGGAGCCGAGAAAAAGGCGAAAAACGAAAAAATCGACTGTGGACAATTCCCGGACCCCTAGAGAAATCGGAAATCGTCTCACGAATCCAATGGCGCCAGCCAAATTCTCCTAGCTATGATATTTCCAAAGATATGGACGAAAAACGGTCTGAGTCCAAATCCGGGCCCGTTTTGCTCTAGGAGGCCCAGGAGCCGAGAAAATCGCGAAAAACGAAAAAATCGACTTTAGAAAATTGCCGGACCCCTAGGAAAATCGGAAATCGTCTCACGAATCGAATGGCGCCAGCCAAATTGTCCTAGCTATGATATTTCCAAAGATATGGGCGAAAAACGGTGTGTGGCCAAATCCGTGCCCGTTTTGCTCTAGGAGGCCCAGGAGCCGAGAAAAAGGCGAAAAACGAAACAATCGACTGTGGACAATTCCCGAACCCCTAGAAAAATCGGAAATCGTCTCACGAATCCAATGGCGCCAGCCAAATTGTCCTAGCAATGATATTTCCAAAGATATGGGCGAAAAACGGTGTGTGGCCAAATCCGTGCCCGTTTTGCTCTAGGAGGCCCAGGAGCCGAGAAAATCGCGAAAAACGAAAAAATCGACTTCAGAAAATTCCCGGACCCCTAGAAAAATCGGGAATCGTCTCACGAATCCAATGGCGCCAGCCAAATTCTCCTAGCTATGATATTTCCAAAGATATGGACGAAAAACGGTCTGAGTCCAAATCCGGGCCCGTTTTGCTCTAGGAGGCCCAGGAGCCGAGAAAATCGCGAAAAACGAAAAAATCGACTTCAGAAAATTCCCGGACCCCTAGAAAAATCGGGAATCGTCTCACGAATCCAATGGCGCCAGCCAAATTCTCCTAGCTATGATATTTCCAAAGATATGGACGAAAAACGGTCTGAGTCCAAATCCGGGCCCGTTTTGCTCTAGGAGGCCCAGGAGCCGAGAAAATCGCGAAAAACGAAAAAATCGACTTTAGAAAATTGCCGGACCCCTAGGAAAATCGGAAATCGTCTCACGAATCGAATGGCGCCAGCCAAATTGTCCTAGCTATGATATTTCCAAAGATATGGGCGAAAAACGGTGTGTGGCCAAATCCGTGCCCGTTTTGCTCTAGGAGGCCCAGGAGCCGAGAAAAAGGCGAAAAACGAAGAAATCGACTGTGGACAATTCCCGAACCTCTAGAAAAATCGGAAAGCGTCTCACGAATCCAATGGCGTCAGCCAAATTCTTCTAGCTATGATATTTCCAAAGATATGGACGAAAAACGGTCTGAGTCCAAATCCGGGCCCGTTTTGCTCTAGGAGGCCCAGGAGCCGAGAAAAAGGCGAAAAACGAAAAAATCGACTGTGGACAATTCCCGAACCCCTAGAAAAATCGGAAATCGTCTCACGAATCCAATTGCGTCAGCCAAAGTCTTCTAGCTATGATATTTCCAAAGATATGGACGAAAAACGGTCTGAGTCCAAATCCGGGCCCGTTTTGCTCTAGGAGGCCCAGGAGCCGAGAAAATCGCGAAAAACGAAAAAATCGACTTCAGAAAATTCCCGGACCCCTAGAAAAATCGGGAATCGTCTCACGAATCCAATGGCGCCAGCCAAATTCTCCTAGCTATGATATTTCCAAAGATATGGACGAAAAACGGTCTGAGTCCAAATCCGGGCCCGTTTTGCTCTAGGAGGCCCAGGAGCCGAGAAAATCGCGAAAAACGAAAAAATCGACTTTAGAAAATTGCCGGACCCCTAGGAAAATCGGAAATCGTCTCACGAATCGAATGGCGCCAGCCAAATTGTCCTAGCTATGATATTTCCAAAGATATGGGCGAAAAACGGTGTGTGGCCAAATCCGTGCCCGTTTTGCTCTAGGAGGCCCAGGAGCCGAGAAAAAGGCGAAAAACGAAACAATCGACTGTGGACAATTCCCGAACCCCTAGAAAAATCGGAAATCGTCTCACGAATCCAATGGCGCCAGCCAAATTGTCCTAGCAATGATATTTCCAAAGATATGGGCGAAAAACGGTGTGTGGCCAAATCCGTGCCCGTTTTGCTCTAGGAGGCCCAGGAGCCGAGAAAATCGCGAAAAACGAAAAAATCGACTTCAGAAAATTCCCGGACCCCTAGAAAAATCGGGAATCGTCTCACGAATCCAATGGCGCCAGCCAAATTCTCCTAGCTATGATATTTCCAAAGATATGGACGAAAAACGGTCTGAGTCCAAATCCGGGCCCGTTTTGCTCTAGGAGGCCCAGGAGCCGAGAAAATCGCGAAAAACGAAAAAATCGACTTCAGAAAATTCCCGGACCCCTAGAAAAATCGGGAATCGTCTCACGAATCCAATGGCGCCAGCCAAATTCTCCTAGCTATGATATTTCCAAAGATATGGACGAAAAACGGTCTGAGTCCAAATCCGGGCCCGTTTTGCTCTAGGAGGCCCAGGAGCCGAGAAAATCGCGAAAAACGAAAAAATCGACTTTAGAAAATTGCCGGACCACTAAGACAATCGGAAATCGTCCCACGAATCGAATGGCGCCAGCCAAATTGTCCTAGCTATGATATTTCCAAAGATATGGGCGAAAAACGGTGTGTGGCCAAATCCGTGCCCGTTTTGCTCTAGGAGGCCCAGGAGCCGAGAAAAAGGCGAAAAACGAAAAAATCGACTGTGGACAATTCCCGGACCCCTAGAGAAATCGGAAATCGTCTCACGAATCCAATGGCGCCAGCCAAATTCTCCTAGCTATGATATTTCCAAAGATATGGACGAAAAACGGTCTGAGTCCAAATCCGGGCCCGTTTTGCTCTAGGAGGCCCAGGAGCCGAGAAAATCGCGAAAAACGAAAAAATCGACTTTAGAAAATTCCCGGACCCCTAGGAAAATCGGAAATCGTCTCACGAATCGAATGGCGCCAGCCAAATTGTCCTAGCTATGATATTTCCAAAGATATGGGCGAAAAACGGTGTGTGGCCAAATCCGTGCCCGTTTTGCTCTAGGAGGCCCAGCCGCCGAGAAAAAGGCGAAAAACGAAAAAATCGACTGTGGACAATTCCCGAACCCCTAGAAAAATCGGAAATCGTCTCACGAATCCAATGGCGTCAGCCAAATTCTTCTAGCTATGATATTTCCAAAGATATGGACGAAAAACGGTCTGAGTCCAAATCCGGGCCCGTTTTGCTCTAGGAGGCCCAGGAGCCGAGAAAATCGCGAAAAACGAAAAAATCGACTTTAGAAAATTGCCGGACCCCTAGGAAAATCGGAAATCGTCTCACGAATCGAATGGCGCTAGCCAAATTGTCCTAGCTATGATATTTCCAAAGATATGGACGAAAAACGGTCTGAGTCCAAATCCGGGCCCGTTTTGCTCTAGGAGGCCCAGGAGCCGAGAAAATCGCGAAAAACGAAAAAATCGACTTTAGAAAATTCCCGGACCCCTAGGAAAATCGGAAATCGTCTGACGAATCGAATGGCGCCAGCCAAATTGTCCTAGCTATGATATTTCCAAAGATATGGACGAAAAACGGTCTGAGTCCAAATCCGGGCCCGTTTTGCTCTAGGAGGCCCAGGAGCCGAGAAAATCGCGAAAAACGAAAAAATCGACTTTAGAAAATTCCCGGACCCCTAGGAAAATCGGAAATCGTCTCACGAATCGAATAGCGCCAGCCAAATTGTCCTAGCTATGACATTTCCAAAGACATGGGCGAAAAACGGTGTGTGGCCAAATCCGTGCCCGTTTTGCTCTAGGAGGCCCAGGAGCCGAGAAAAAGGCGAAAAACGAAAAAATCGACTGTGGACAATTCCCGAACCCCTAGAAAAATCGGAAATCGTCTCACGAATCGAATGGCGCCAGCCAAATTGTCCTAGCTATGATATTTCCAAAGATATGGACGAAAAACGGTCTGAGTCCAAATCCGGGCCCGTTTTGCTCTAGGAGGCCCAGGAGCCGAGAAAATCGCGAAAAACGAAAAAATCGACTTTAGAAAATTGCCGGACCCCTAGGAAAATCGGAAATTGTCTCACGAATCGAATGGCGCCAGCCAAATTGTCCTAGCTATAATATTTCCAAAGATATGGACGAAAAACGGTGTGTGGCCAAATCCGTGCCCGTTTTGCTCTAGGAGGCCCAGGAGACGAGAAAAAGGCGAAAAACGAAAAAATCGACTGTGGACAATTCCCGAACCCCTAGAAAAATCGGAAATCGTCTCACGAATCCAATGGCGTCAGCCAAATTCTTCTAGCTATGATATTTCCAAAGATATGGACGAAAAACGGTCTGAGTTCAAATCCGGGCCCGTTTTGCTCTAGGAGGCCCAGGAGCCGAGAAAATCGCGAAAAACGAAAAAATCGACTGTGGACAATTCCCGGACCCCTAGAAAAATCGGAAATCGTCTCACGAATCGAATGGCGCCAGCCGAATTGTCCTAGCTATGATATTTCCAAAGATATGGGCGAAAAACGGTGTGTGGCCAAATCCGTGCCCGTTTTGCTCTAGGAGGCCCAGGAGCCGAGAAAAAGGCGAAAAACGAAAAAATCGACTGTGGACAATTCCCGAACCCCTAGAAAAATCGGAAATCGTCTCACGAATCCAATGGCGTCAGCCAAATTCTTCTAGCTATGATATTTCCAAAGATATGGACGAAAAACAGTCTGAGTTCAAATCCGGGCCCGTTTTGCTCTAGGAGGCCCAGGAGCCGAGAAAATCGCGAAAAACGAAAAAATCGACTTCAGAAAATTCCCGGACCCCTAGAAAAATCGGGAATCGTCTCACGAATCCAATGGCGCCAGCCAAATTCTCCTAGCTATGATATTTCCAAAGATATGGACGAAAAACGGTCTGAGTCCAAATCCGGGCCCGTTTTGCTCTAGGAGGCCCAGGAGCCGAGAAAAAGGCGAAAAACGAAAAAATCGACTGTGGACAATTCCCGAACCCCTAGAAAAATCGGAAATCGTCTCACGAATCCAATTGCGTCAGCCAAATTCTTCTAGCTATGATATTTCCAAAGATATGGACGAAAAACGGTCTGAGTCCAAATCCGGGCCCGTTTTGCTCTAGGAGGCCCAGGAGCCGAGAAAATCGCGAAAAACGAAAAAATCGACTTCAGAAAATTCCCGGACCCCTAGAAAAATCGGGAATCGTCTCACGAATCCAATGGCGCCAGCCAAATTCTCCTAGCTATGATATTTCCAAAGATATGGACGAAAAACGGTCTGAGTCCAAATCCGGGCCCGTTTTGCTCTAGGAGGCCCAGGAGCCGAGAAAATCGCGAAAAACGAAAAAATCGACTTTAGAAAATTGCCGGACCACTAAGACAATCGGAAATCGTCCCACGAATCGAATGGCGCCAGCCAAATTGTCCTAGCTATGATATTTCCAAAGATATGGGCGAAAAACGGTGTGTGGCCAAATCCGTGCCCGTTTTGCTCTAGGAGGCCCAGGAGCCGAGAAAAAGGCGAAAAACGAAAAAATCGACTGTGGACAATTCCCGGACCCCTAGAGAAATCGGAAATCGTCTCACGAATCCAATGGCGCCAGCCAAATTCTCCTAGCTATGATATTTCCAAAGATATGGACGAAAAACGGTCTGAGTCCAAATCCGGGCCCGTTTTGCTCTAGGAGGCCCAGGAGCCGAGAAAATCGCGAAAAACGAAAAAATCGACTTTAGAAAATTGCCGGACCCCTAGGAAAATCGGAAATCGTCTCACGAATCGAATGGCGCCAGCCAAATTGTCCTAGCTATGATATTTCCAAAGATATGGACGAAAAACGGTCTGAGTCCAAATCCGGGCCCGTTTTGCTCTAGGAGGCCCAGGAGCCGAGAAAATCGCGAAAAACGAAAAAATCGACTTTAGAAAATTCCCGGACCCCTAGGAAAATCGGAAATCGTCTCACGAATCGAATGGCGCCAGCCAAATTGTCCTAGCTATGATATTTCCAAAGATATGGGCGAAAAACGGTGTGTGGCCAAATCCGTGCCCGTTTTGCTCTAGGAGGCCCAGGAGCCGAGAAAAAGGCGAAAAACGAAAAAATCGACTGTGGACAATTCCCGAACCCCTAGAAAAATCGGAAATCGTCTCACGAATCGAATGGCGCCAGCCAAATTGTCCTAGCTATGATATTTCCAAAGATATGGACGAAAAACGGTCTGAGTCCAAATCCGGGCCCGTTTTGCTCTAGGAGGCCCAGGAGCCGAGAAAATCGCGAAAAACGAAAAAATCGACTTTAGAAAATTGCCGGACCCCTAGGAAAATCGGAAATCGTCTCACGAATCCAATGGCGTCAGCCAAATTCTTCTAGCTATGATATTTCCAAAGATATGGACGAAAAACGGTCTGAGTCCAAATCCGGGCCCGTTTTGCTCTAGGAGGCCCAGGAGCCGAGAAAATCGCGAAAAACGAAAAAATCGACTTTAGAAAATTGCCGGACCCCTAGGAAAATCGGAAATCGTCTCACGAATCGAATGGCGCCAGCCAAATTGTCCTAGCTATGATATTTCCAAAGATATGGGCGAAAAACGGTGTGTGGCCAAATCCGTGCCCGTTTTGCTCTAGGAGGCCCAGGCGCCGAGAAAAAGGCGAAAAACGAAAAAATCGACTGTGGACAATTCCCGAACCCCTAGAAAAATCGGAAATCGTCTCACGAATCCAATGGCGTCAGCCAAATTCTTCTAGCTATGATATTTCCAAAGATATGGACGAAAAACGGTCTGAGTCCAAATCCGGGCCCGTTTTGCTCTAGGAGGCCCAGGAGCCGAGAAAATCGCGAAAAACGAAAAAATCGACTTTAGAAAATTGCCGGACCCCTAGGAAAATCGGAAATCGTCTCACGAATCGAATGGCGCTAGCCAAATTGTCCTAGCTATGATATTTCCAAAGATATGGACGAAAAACGGTCTGAGTCCAAATCCGGGCCCGTTTTGCTCTAGGAGGCCCAGGAGCCGAGAAAATCGCGAAAAACGAAAAAATCGACTTTAGAAAATTCCCGGACCCCTAGGAAAATCGGAAATCGTCTGACGAATCGAATGGCGCCAGCCAAATTGTCCTAGCTATGATATTTCCAAAGATATGGACGAAAAACGGTCTGAGTCCAAATCCGGGCCCGTTTTGCTCTAGGAGGCCCAGGAGCCGAGAAAATCGCGAAAAACGAAAAAATCGACTTTAGAAAATTCCCGGACCCCTAGGAAAATCGGAAATCGTCTCACGAATCGAATGGCGCCAGCCAAATTGTCCTAGCTATGATATTTCCAAAGATATGGGCGAAAAACGGTGTGTGGCCAAATCCGTGCCCGTTTTGCTCTAGGAGGCCCAGGAGCCGAGAAAAAGGCGAAAAACGAAAAAATCGACTGTGGACAATTCCCGAACCCCTAGAAAAATCGGAAATCGTCTCACGAATCGAATGGCGCCAGCCAAATTGTCCTAGCTATGATATTTCCAAAGATATGGACGAAAAACGGTCTGAGTCCAAATCCGGGCCCGTTTTGCTCTAGGAGGCCCAGGAGCCGAGAAAATCGCGAAAAACGAAAAAATCGACTTTAGAAAATTGCCGGACCCCTAGGAAAATCGGAAATCGTCTCACGAATCGAATGGCGCCAGCCAAATTGTCCTAGCTATAATATTTCCAAAGATATGGACGAAAAACGGTGTGTGGCCAAATCCGTGCCCGTTTTGCTCTAGGAGGCCCAGGAGACGAGAAAAAGGCGAAAAACGAAAAAATCGACTGTGGACAATTCCCGGACCCCTAGAAAAATCGGAAATCGTCTCACGAATCGAATGGCGCCAGCCAAATTGGCCTAGCTATGATATTTCCAAAGATATGGGCGAAAAACGGTGTGTGGCCAAATCCGTGCCCGTTTTGCTCTAGGAGGCCCAGGAGCCGAGAAAATCGCGAAAAACGAAAAAATCGACTTTAGAAAATTGCCGGACCACTAAGACAATCGGAAATCGTCTCACGAATCGAATGGCGCCAGCCAAATTGTCCTAGCTATGATATTTCCAAAGATATGGGCGAAAAACGGTGTGTGGCCAAATCCGTGCCCGTTTTGCTCTAGGAGGCCCAGGAGCCGAGAAAAAGGCGAAAAACGAAACAATCGACTGTGGACAATTCCCGAACCCCTAGAAAAATCGGAAATCGTCTCACGAATCCAATGGCGCCAGCCAAATTGTCCTAGCAATGATATTTCCAAAGATATGGACGAAAAACGATCTGAGTCCAAATCCGGGCCCGTTTTGCTCTAGGAGGCCCAGGAGCCGAGAAAATCGCGAAAAACGAAAAAATCGACTTCAGAAAATTCCCGGACCCCTAGAAAAATCGGGAATCGTCTCACGAATCCAATGGCGCCAGCCAAATTCTCCTAGCTATGATATTTCCAAAGATATGGACGAAAAACGGTCTGAGTCCAAATCCGGGCCCGTTTTGCTCTAGGAGGCCCAGGAGCCGAGAAAAAGGCGAAAAACGAAAAAATCGACTGTGGACAATTCCCGAACCCCTAGAAAAATCGGAAATCGTCTCACGAATCCAATTGCGTCAGCCAAATTCTTCTAGCTATGATATTTCCAAAGATATGGACGAAAAACGGTCTGAGTCCAAATCCGGGCCCGTTTTGCTCTAGGAGGCCCAGGAGCCGAGAAAATCGCGAAAAACGAAAAAATCGACTTCAGAAAATTCCCGGACCCCTAGAAAAATCGGGAATCGTCTCACGAATCCAATGGCGCCAGCCAAATTCTCCTAGCTATGATATTTCCAAAGATATGGACGAAAAACGGTCTGAGTCCAAATCCGGGCCCGTTTTGCTCTAGGAGGCCCAGGAGCCGAGAAAATCGCGAAAAACGAAAAAATCGACTTTAGAAAATTGCCGGACCACTAAGACAATCGGAAATCGTCCCACGAATCGAATGGCGCCAGCCAAATTGTCCTAGCTATGATATTTCCAAAGATATGGGCGAAAAACGGTGTGTGGCCAAATCCGTGCCCGTTTTGCTCTAGGAGGCCCAGGAGCCGAGAAAAAGGCGAAAAACGAAAAAATCGACTGTGGACAATTCCCGGACCCCTAGAGAAATCGGAAATCGTCTCACGAATCCAATGGCGCCAGCCAAATTCTCCTAGCTATGATATTTCCAAAGATATGGACGAAAAACGGTCTGAGTCCAAATCCGGGCCCGTTTTGCTCTAGGAGGCCCAGGAGCCGAGAAAATCGCGAAAAACGAAAAAATCGACTTTAGAAAATTGCCGGACCCCTAGGAAAATCGGAAATCGTCTCACGAATCGAATGGCGCCAGCCAAATTGTCCTAGCTATGATATTTCCAAAGATATGGGCGAAAAACGGTGTGTGGCCAAATCCGTGCCCGTTTTGCTCTAGGAGGCCCAGGCGCCGAGAAAAAGGCGAAAAACGATAAAATCGACTGTGGACAATTCCCGAACCCCTAGAAAAATCGGAAATCGTCTCACGAATCCAATGGCGTCAGCCAAATTCTTCTAGCTATGATATTTCCAAAGATATGGACGAAAAACGGTCTGAGTCCAAATCCGGGCCCGTTTTGCTCTAGGAGGCCCAGGAGCCGAGAAAATCGCGAAAAACGAAAAAATCGACTTTAGAAAATTGCCGGACCCCTAGGAAAATCGGAAATCGTCTCACGAATCGAATGGCGCTAGCCAAATTGTCCTAGCTATGATATTTCCAAAGATATGGACGAAAAACGGTCTGAGTCCAAATCCGGGCCCGTTTTGCTCTAGGAGGCCCAGGAGCCGAGAAAATCGCGAAAAACGAAAAAATCGACTTTAGAAAATTCCCGGACCCCTAGGAAAATCGGAAATCGTCTGACGAATCGAATGGCGCCAGCCAAATTGTCCTAGCTATGATATTTCCAAAGATATGGACGAAAAACGGTCTGAGTCCAAATCCGGGCCCGTTTTGCTCTAGGAGGCCCAGGAGCCGAGAAAATCGCGAAAAACGAAAAAATCGACTTTAGAAAATTCCCGGACCCCTAGGAAAATCGGAAATCGTCTCACGAATCGAATGGCGCCAGCCAAATTGTCCTAGCTATGATATTTCCAAAGATATGGGCGAAAAACGGTGTGTGGCCAAATCCGTGCCCGTTTTGCTCTAGGAGGCCCAGGAGCCGAGAAAAAGGCGAAAAACGAAAAAATCGACTGTGGACAATTCCCGAACCCCTAGAAAAATCGGAAATCGTCTCACGAATCGAATGGCGCCAGCCAAATTGTCCTAGCTATGATATTTCCAAAGATATGGACGAAAAACGGTCTGAGTCCAAATCCGGGCCCGTTTTGCTCTAGGAGGCCCAGGAGCCGAGAAAATCGCGAAAAACGAAAAAATCGACTTTAGAAAATTGCCGGACCCCTAGGAAAATCGGAAATCGTCTCACGAATCGAATGGCGCCAGCCAAATTGTCCTAGCTATAATATTTCCAAAGATATGGACGAAAAACGGTGTGTGGCCAAATCCGTGCCCGTTTTGCTCTAGGAGGCCCAGGAGACGAGAAAAAGGCGAAAAACGAAAAAATCGACTGTGGACAATTCCCGGACCCCTAGAAAAATCGGAAATCGTCTCACGAATCGAATGGCGCCAGCCAAATTGGCCTAGCTATGATATTTCCAAAGATATGGGCGAAAAACGGTGTGTGGCCAAATCCGTGCCCGTTTTGCTCTAGGAGGCCCAGGAGCCGAGAAAATCGCGAAAAACGAAAAAATCGACTTTAGAAAATTGCCGGACCACTAAGACAATCGGAAATCGTCTCACGAATCGAATGGCGCCAGCCAAATTGTCCTAGCTATGATATTTCCAAAGATATGGGCGAAAAACGGTGTGTGGCCAAATCCGTGCCCGTTTTGCTCTAGGAGGCCCAGGAGCCGAGAAAAAGGCGAAAAACGAAACAATCGACTGTGGACAATTCCCGAACCCCTAGAAAAATCGGAAATCGTCTCACGAATCCAATGGCGCCAGCCAAATTGTCCTAGCAATGATATTTCCAAAGATATGGACGAAAAACGATCTGAGTCCAAATCCGGGCCCGTTTTGCTCTAGGAGGCCCAGGAGCCGAGAAAATCGCGAAAAACGAAAAAATCGACTTCAGAAAATTCCCGGACCCCTAGAAAAATCGGGAATCGTCTCACGAATCCAATGGCGCCAGCCAAATTCTCCTAGCTATGATATTTCCAAAGATATGGACGAAAAACGGTCTGAGTCCAAATCCGGGCCCGTTTTGCTCTAGGAGGCCCAGGAGCCGAGAAAAAGGCGAAAAACGAAAAAATCGACTGTGGACAATTCCCGAACCCCTAGAAAAATCGGAAATCGTCTCACGAATCCAATTGCGTCAGCCAAATTCTTCTAGCTATGATATTTCCAAAGATATGGACGAAAAACGGTCTGAGTCCAAATCCGGGCCCGTTTTGCTCTAGGAGGCCCAGGAGCCGAGAAAATCGCGAAAAACGAAAAAATCGACTTCAGAAAATTCCCGGACCCCTAGAAAAATCGGGAATCGTCTCACGAATCCAATGGCGCCAGCCAAATTCTCCTAGCTATGATATTTCCAAAGATATGGACGAAAAACGGTCTGAGTCCAAATCCGGGCCCGTTTTGCTCTAGGAGGCCCAGGAGCCGAGAAAATCGCGAAAAACGAAAAAATCGACTTTAGAAAATTGCCGGACCACTAAGACAATCGGAAATCGTCCCACGAATCGAATGGCGCCAGCCAAATTGTCCTAGCTATGATATTTCCAAAGATATGGGCGAAAAACGGTGTGTGGCCAAATCCGTGCCCGTTTTGCTCTAGGAGGCCCAGGAGCCGAGAAAAAGGCGAAAAACGAAAAAATCGACTGTGGACAATTCCCGGACCCCTAGAGAAATCGGAAATCGTCTCACGAATCCAATGGCGCCAGCCAAATTCTCCTAGCTATGATATTTCCAAAGATATGGACGAAAAACGGTCTGAGTCCAAATCCGGGCCCGTTTTGCTCTAGGAGGCCCAGGAGCCGAGAAAATCGCGAAAAACGAAAAAATCGACTTTAGAAAATTGCCGGACCCCTAGGAAAATCGGAAATCGTCTCACGAATCGAATGGCGCCAGCCAAATTGTCCTAGCTATGATATTTCCAAAGATATGGGCGAAAAACGGTGTGTGGCCAAATCCGTGCCCGTTTTGCTCTAGGAGGCCCAGGAGCCGAGAAAAAGGCGAAAAACGAAACAATCGACTGTGGACAATTCCCGAACCCCTAGAAAAATCGGAAATCGTCTCACGAATCCAATGGCGCCAGCCAAATTGTCCTAGCAATGATATTTCCAAAGATATGGGCGAAAAACGGTGTGTGGCCAAATCCGTGCCCGTTTTGCTCTAGGAGGCCCAGGAGCCGAGAAAATCGCGAAAAACGAAAAAATCGACTTCAGAAAATTCCCGGACCCCTAGAAAAATCGGGAATCGTCTCACGAATCCAATGGCGCCAGCCAAATTCTCCTAGCTATGATATTTCCAAAGATATGGACGAAAAACGGTCTGAGTCCAAATCCGGGCCCGTTTTGCTCTAGGAGGCCCAGGAGCCGAGAAAAAGGCGAAAAACGAAAAAATCGACTGTGGACAATTCCCGAACCCCTAGAAAAATCGGAAATCGTCTCACGAATCCAATTGCGTCAGCCAAATTCTTCTAGCTATGATATTTCCAAAAATATGGACGAAAAACGGTCTGAGTCCAAATCCGGGCCCGTTTTGCTCTAGGAGGCCCAGGAGCCGAGAAAATCGCGAAAAACGAAAAAATCGACTTCAGAAAATTCCCGGACCCCTAGAAAAATCGGGAATCGTCTCACGAATCCAATGGCGCCAGCCAAATTCTCCTAGCTATGATATTTCCAAAGATATGGACGAAAAACGGTCTGAGTCCAAATCCGGGCCCGTTTTGCTCTAGGAGGCCCAGGAGCCGAGAAAATCGCGAAAAACGAAAAAATCGACTTTAGAAAATTGCCGGACCACTAAGACAATCGGAAATCGTCCCACGAATCGAATGGCGCCAGCCAAATTGTCCTAGCTATGATATTTCCAAAGATATGGGCGAAAAACGGTGTGTGGCCAAATCCGTGCCCGTTTTGCTCTAGGAGGCCCAGGAGCCGAGAAAAAGGCGAAAAACGAAAAAATCGACTGTGGACAATTCCCGGACCCCTAGAGAAATCGGAAATCGTCTCACGAATCCAATGGCGCCAGCCAAATTCTCCTAGCTATGATATTTCCAAAGATATGGACGAAAAACGGTCTGAGTCCAAATCCGGGCCCGTTTTGCTCTAGGAGGCCCAGGAGCCGAGAAAATCGCGAAAAACGAAAAAATCGACTTTAGAAAATTGCCGGACCCCTAGGAAAATCGGAAATCGTCTCACGAATCGAATGGCGCCAGCCAAATTGTCCTAGCTATGATATTTCCAAAGATATGGGCGAAAAACGGTGTGTGGCCAAATCCGTGCCCGTTTTGCTCTAGGAGGCCCAGGCGCCGAGAAAAAGGCGAAAAACGAAAAAATCGACTCTGGACAATTCCCGAACCCCTAGAAAAATCGGAAATCGTCTCACGAATCCAATGGCGTCAGCCAAATTCTTCTAGCTATGATATTTCCAAAGATATGGACGAAAAACGGTCTGAGTCCAAATCCGGGCCCGTTTTGCTCTAGGAGGCCCAGGAGCCGAGAAAATCGCGAAAAACGAAAAAATCGACTTTAGAAAATTGCCGGACCCCTAGGAAAATCGGAAATCGTCTCACGAATCGAATGGCGCTAGCCAAATTGTCCTAGCTATGATATTTCCAAAGATATGGACGAAAAACGGTCTGAGTCCAAATCCGGGCCCGTTTTGCTCTAGGAGGCCCAGGAGCCGAGAAAATCGCGAAAAACGAAAAAATCGACTTTAGAAAATTCCCGGACCCCTAGGAAAATCGGAAATCGTCTGACGAATCGAATGGCGCCAGCCAAATTGTCCTAGCTATGATATTTCCAAAGATATGGACGAAAAACGGTCTGAGTCCAAATCCGGGCCCGTTTTGCTCTAGGAGGCCCAGGAGCCGAGAAAATCGCGAAAAACGAAAAAATCGACTTTAGAAAATTCCCGGACCCCTAGGAAAATCGGAAATCGTCTCACGAATCGAATGGCGCCAGCCAAATTGTCCTAGCTATGATATTTCCAAAGATATGGGCGAAAAACGGTGTGTGGCCAAATCCGTGCCCGTTTTGCTCTAGGAGGCCCAGGAGCCGAGAAAAAGGCGAAAAACGAAAAAATCGACTGTGGACAATTCCCGAACCCCTAGAAAAATCGGAAATCGTCTCACGAATCGAATGGCGCCAGCCAAATTGTCCTAGCTATGATATTTCCAAAGATATGGACGAAAAACGGTCTGAGTCCAAATCCGGGCCCGTTTTGCTCTAGGAGGCCCAGGAGCCGAGAAAATCGCGAAAAACGAAAAAATCGACTTTAGAAAATTGCCGGACCCCTAGGAAAATCGGAAATCGTCTCACGAATCGAATGGCGCCAGCCAAATTGTCCTAGCTATGATATTTCCAAAGATATGGGCGAAAAACGGTGTGTGGCCAAATCCGTGCCCGTTTTGCTCTAGGAGGCCCAGGAGCCGAGAAAAAGGCGAAAAACGAAACAATCGACTGTGGACAATTCCCGAACCCCTAGAAAAATCGGAAATCGTCTCACGAATCCAATGGCGCCAGCCAAATTGTCCTAGCAATGATATTTCCAAAGATATGGACGAAAAACGATCTGAGTCCAAATCCGGGCCCGTTTTGCTCTAGGAGGCCCAGGAGCCGAGAAAATCGCGAAAAACGAAAAAATCGACTTCAGAAAATTCCCGGACCCCTAGAAAAATCGGGAATCGTCTCACGAATCCAATGGCGCCAGCCAAATTCTCCTAGCTATGATATTTCCAAAGATATGGACGAAAAACGGTCTGAGTCCAAATCCGGGCCCGTTTTGCTCTAGGAGGCCCAGGAGCCGAGAAAAAGGCGAAAAACGAAAAAATCGACTGTGGACAATTCCCGAACCCCTAGAAAAATCGGAAATCGTCTCACGAATCCAATTGCGTCAGCCAAATTCTTCTAGCTATGATATTTCCAAAGATATGGACGAAAAACGGTCTGAGTCCAAATCCGGGCCCGTTTTGCTCTAGGAGGCCCAGGAGCCGAGAAAATCGCGAAAAACGAAAAAATCGACTTCAGAAAATTCCCGGACCCCTAGAAAAATCGGGAATCGTCTCACGAATCCAATGGCGCCAGCCAAATTCTCCTAGCTATGATATTTCCAAAGATATGGACGAAAAACGGTCTGAGTCCAAATCCGGGCCCGTTTTGCTCTAGGAGGCCCAGGAGCCGAGAAAATCGCGAAAAACGAAAAAATCGACTTTAGAAAATTGCCGGACCACTAAGACAATCGGAAATCGTCCCACGAATCGAATGGCGCCAGCCAAATTGTCCTAGCTATGATATTTCCAAAGATATGGGCGAAAAACGGTGTGTGGCCAAATCCGTGCCCGTTTTGCTCTAGGAGGCCCAGGAGCCGAGAAAAAGGCGAAAAACGAAAAAATCGACTGTGGACAATTCCCGGACCCCTAGAGAAATCGGAAATCGTCTCACGAATCCAATGGCGCCAGCCAAATTCTCCTAGCTATGATATTTCCAAAGATATGGACGAAAAACGGTCTGAGTCCAAATCCGGGCCCGTTTTGCTCTAGGAGGCCCAGGAGCCGAGAAAATCGCGAAAAACGAAAAAATCGACTTTAGAAAATTGCCGGACCCCTAGGAAAATCGGAAATCGTCTCACGAATCGAATGGCGCCAGCCAAATTGTCCTAGCTATGATATTTCCAAAGATATGGGCGAAAAACGGTGTGTGGCCAAATCCGTGCCCGTTTTGCTCTAGGAGGCCCAGGAGCCGAGAAAAAGGCGAAAAACGAAACAATCGACTGTGGACAATTCCCGAACCCCTAGAAAAATCGGAAATCGTCTCACGAATCCAATGGCGCCAGCCAAATTGTCCTAGCAATGATATTTCCAAAGATATGGGCGAAAAACGGTGTGTGGCCAAATCCGTGCCCGTTTTGCTCTAGGAGGCCCAGGAGCCGAGAAAATCGCGAAAAACGAAAAAATCGACTTCAGAAAATTCCCGGACCCCTAGAAAAATCGGGAATCGTCTCACGAATCCAATGGCGCCAGCCAAATTCTCCTAGCTATGATATTTCCAAAGATAAGGACGAGAAACGGTCTGAGTCCAAATCCGGGCCCGTTTTGCTCTAGGAGGCCCAGGAGCCGAGAAAATCGCGAAAAACGAAAAAATCGACTTTAGAAAATTGCCGGACCACTAAGACAATCGGAAATCGTCCCACGAATCGAATGGCGCCAGCCAAATTGTCCTAGCTATGATATTTCCAAAGATATGGGCGAAAAACGGTGTGTGGCCAAATCCGTGCCCGTTTTGCTCTAGGAGGCCCAGGAGCCGAGAAAAAGGCGAAAAACGAAAAAATCGACTGTGGACAATTCCCGGACCCCTAGAGAAATCGGAAATCGTCTCACGAATCCAATGGCGCCAGCCAAATTCTCCTAGCTATGATATTTCCAAAGATATGGACGAAAAACGGTCTGAGTCCAAATCCGGGCCCGTTTTGCTCTAGGAGGCCCAGGAGCCGAGAAAATCGCGAAAAACGAAAAAATCGACTTTAGAAAATTGCCGGACCCCTAGGAAAATCGGAAATCGTCTCACGAATCGAATGGCGCTAGCCAAATTGTCCTAGCTATGATATTTCCAAAGATATGGACGAAAAACGGTCTGAGTCCAAATCCGGGCCCGTTTTGCTCTAGGAGGCCCAGGAGCCGAGAAAATCGCGAAAAACGAAAAAATCGACTTTAGAAAATTCCCGGACCCCTAGGAAAATCGGAAATCGTCTGACGAATCGAATGGCGCCAGCCAAATTGTCCTAGCTATGATATTTCCAAAGATATGGACGAAAAACGGTCTGAGTCCAAATCCGGGCCCGTTTTGCTCTAGGAGGCCCAGGAGCCGAGAAAAAGGCGAAAAACGAAAAAATCGACTGTGGACAATTCCCGAACCCCTAGAAAAATCGGAAATCGTCTCACGAATCCAATTGCGTCAGCCAAATTCTTCTAGCTATGATATTTCCAAAGATATGGACGAAAAACGGTCTGAGTCCAAATCCGGGCCCGTTTTGCTCTAGGAGGCCCAGGAGCCGAGAAAATCGCGAAAAACGAAAAAATCGACTTCAGAAAATTCCCGGACCCCTAGAAAAATCGGGAATCGTCTCACGAATCCAATGGCGCCAGCCAAATTCTCCTAGCTATGATATTTCCAAAGATATGGACGAAAAACGGTCTGAGTCCAAATCCGGGCCCGTTTTGCTCTAGGAGGCCCAGGAGCCGAGAAAATCGCGAAAAACGAAAAAATCGACTTTAGAAAATTGCCGGACCACTAAGACAATCGGAAATCGTCCCACGAATCGAATGGCGCCAGCCAAATTGTCCTAGCTATGATATTTCCAAAGATATGGGCGAAAAACGGTGTGTGGCCAAATCCGTGCCCGTTTTGCTCTAGGAGGCCCAGGCGCCGAGAAAAAGGCGAAAAACGAAAAAATCGACTGTGGACAATTCCCGAACCCCTAGAAAAATCGGAAATCGTCTCACGAATCCAATGGCGTCAGCCAAATTCTTCTAGCTATGATATTTCCAAAGATATGGACGAAAAACGGTCTGAGTCCAAATCCGGGCCCGTTTTGCTCTAGGAGGCCCAGGAGCCGAGAAAATCGCGAAAAACGAAAAAATCGACTTTAGAAAATTGCCGGACCCCTAGGAAAATCGGAAATCGTCTCACGAATCGAATGGCGCTAGCCAAATTGTCCTAGCTATGATATTTCCAAAGATATGGACGAAAAACGGTCTGAGTCCAAATCCGGGCCCGTTTTGCTCTAGGAGGCCCAGGAGCCGAGAAAATCGCGAAAAACGAAAAAATCGACTTTAGAAAATTCCCGGACCCCTAGGAAAATCGGAAATCGTCTGACGAATCGAATGGCGCCAGCCAAATTGTCCTAGCTATGATATTTCCAAAGATATGGACGAAAAACGGTCTGAGTCCAAATCCGGGCCCGTTTTGCTCTAGGAGGCCCAGGAGCCGAGAAAATCGCGAAAAACGAAAAAATCGACTTTAGAAAATTCCCGGACCCCTAGGAAAATCGGAAATCGTCTCACGAATCGAATGGCGCCAGCCAAATTGTCCTAGCTATGATATTTCCAAAGATATGGGCGAAAAACGGTGTGTGGCCAAATCCGTGCCCGTTTTGCTCTAGGAGGCCCAGGAGCCGAGAAAAAGGCGAAAAACGAAAAAATCGACTGTGGACAATTCCCGAACCCCTAGAAAAATCGGAAATCGTCTCACGAATCGAATGGCGCCAGCCAAATTGTCCTAGCTATGATATTTCCAAAGATATGGACGAAAAACGGTCTGAGTCCAAATCCGGGCCCGTTTTGCTCTAGGAGGCCCAGGAGCCGAGAAAATCGCGAAAAACGAAAAAATCGACTTTAGAAAATTGCCGGACCCCTAGGAAAATCGGAAATCGTCTCACGAATCGAATGGCGCCAGCCAAATTGTCCTAGCTATAATATTTCCAAAGATATGGACGAAAAACGGTGTGTGGCCAAATCCGTGCCCGTTTTGCTCTAGGAGGCCCAGGAGACGAGAAAAAGGCGAAAAACGAAAAAATCGACTGTGGACAATTCCCGGACCCCTAGAAAAATCGGAAATCGTCTCACGAATCGAATGGCGCCAGCCAAATTGGCCTAGCTATGATATTTCCAAAGATATGGGCGAAAAACGGTGTGTGGCCAAATCCGTGCCCGTTTTGCTCTAGGAGGCCCAGGAGCCGAGAAAATCGCGAAAAACGAAAAAATCGACTTTAGAAAATTGCCGGACCACTAAGACAATCGGAAATCGTCTCACGAATCGAATGGCGCCAGCCAAATTGTCCTAGCTATGATATTTCCAAAGATATGGGCGAAAAACGGTGTGTGGCCAAATCCGTGCCCGTTTTGCTCTAGGAGGCCCAGGAGCCGAGAAAAAGGCGAAAAACGAAACAATCGACTGTGGACAATTCCCGAACCCCTAGAAAAATCGGAAATCGTCTCACGAATCCAATGGCGCCAGCCAAATTGTCCTAGCAATGATATTTCCAAAGATATGGACGAAAAACGATCTGAGTCCAAATCCGGGCCCGTTTTGCTCTAGGAGGCCCAGGAGCCGAGAAAATCGCGAAAAACGAAAAAATCGACTTCAGAAAATTCCCGGACCCCTAGAAAAATCGGGAATCGTCTCACGAATCCAATGGCGCCAGCCAAATTCTCCTAGCTATGATATTTCCAAAGATATGGACGAAAAACGGTCTGAGTCCAAATCCGGGCCCGTTTTGCTCTAGGAGGCCCAGGAGCCGAGAAAAAGGCGAAAAACGAAAAAATCGACTGTGGACAATTCCCGAACCCCTAGAAAAATCGGAAATCGTCTCACGAATCCAATTGCGTCAGCCAAATTCTTCTAGCTATGATATTTCCAAAGATATGGACGAAAAACGGTCTGAGTCCAAATCCGGGCCCGTTTTGCTCTAGGAGGCCCAGGAGCCGAGAAAATCGCGAAAAACGAAAAAATCGACTTCAGAAAATTCCCGGACCCCTAGAAAAATCGGGAATCGTCTCACGAATCCAATGGCGCCAGCCAAATTCTCCTAGCTATGATATTTCCAAAGATATGGACGAAAAACGGTCTGAGTCCAAATCCGGGCCCGTTTTGCTCTAGGAGGCCCAGGAGCCGAGAAAATCGCGAAAAACGAAAAAATCGACTTTAGAAAATTGCCGGACCACTAAGACAATCGGAAATCGTCCCACGAATCGAATGGCGCCAGCCAAATTGTCCTAGCTATGATATTTCCAAAGATATGGGCGAAAAACGGTGTGTGGCCAAATCCGTGCCCGTTTTGCTCTAGGAGGCCCAGGAGCCGAGAAAAAGGCGAAAAACGAAAAAATCGACTGTGGACAATTCCCGGACCCCTAGAGAAATCGGAAATCGTCTCACGAATCCAATGGCGCCAGCCAAATTCTCCTAGCTATGATATTTCCAAAGATATGGACGAAAAACGGTCTGAGTCCAAATCCGGGCCCGTTTTGCTCTAGGAGGCCCAGGAGCCGAGAAAATCGCGAAAAACGAAAAAATCGACTTTAGAAAATTGCCGGACCCCTAGGAAAATCGGAAATCGTCTCACGAATCGAATGGCGCCAGCCAAATTGTCCTAGCTATGATATTTCCAAAGATATGGGCGAAAAACGGTGTGTGGCCAAATCCGTGCCCGTTTTGCTCTAGGAGGCCCAGGAGCCGAGAAAAAGGCGAAAAACGAAACAATCGACTGTGGACAATTCCCGAACCCCTAGAAAAATCGGAAATCGTCTCACGAATCCAATGGCGCCAGCCAAATTGTCCTAGCAATGATATTTCCAAAGATATGGGCGAAAAACGGTGTGTGGCCAAATCCGTGCCCGTTTTGCTCTAGGAGGCCCAGGAGCCGAGAAAATCGCGAAAAACGAAAAAATCGACTTCAGAAAATTCCCGGACCCCTAGAAAAATCGGGAATCGTCTCACGAATCCAATGGCGCCAGCCAAATTCTCCTAGCTATGATATTTCCAAAGATAAGGACGAGAAACGGTCTGAGTCCAAATCCGGGCCCGTTTTGCTCTAGGAGGCCCAGGAGCCGAGAAAATCGCGAAAAACGAAAAAATCGACTTTAGAAAATTGCCGGACCACTAAGACAATCGGAAATCGTCCCACGAATCGAATGGCGCCAGCCAAATTGTCCTAGCTATGATATTTCCAAAGATATGGGCGAAAAACGGTGTGTGGCCAAATCCGTGCCCGTTTTGCTCTAGGAGGCCCAGGAGCCGAGAAAAAGGCGAAAAACGAAAAAATCGACTGTGGACAATTCCCGGACCCCTAGAGAAATCGGAAATCGTCTCACGAATCCAATGGCGCCAGCCAAATTCTCCTAGCTATGATATTTCCAAAGATATGGACGAAAAACGGTCTGAGTCCAAATCCGGGCCCGTTTTGCTCTAGGAGGCCCAGGAGCCGAGAAAATCGCGAAAAACGAAAAAATCGACTTTAGAAAATTGCCGGACCCCTAGGAAAATCGGAAATCGTCTCACGAATCGAATGGCGCTAGCCAAATTGTCCTAGCTATGATATTTCCAAAGATATGGACGAAAAACGGTCTGAGTCCAAATCCGGGCCCGTTTTGCTCTAGGAGGCCCAGGAGCCGAGAAAATCGCGAAAAACGAAAAAATCGACTTTAGAAAATTCCCGGACCCCTAGGAAAATCGGAAATCGTCTGACGAATCGAATGGCGCCAGCCAAATTGTCCTAGCTATGATATTTCCAAAGATATGGACGAAAAACGGTCTGAGTCCAAATCCGGGCCCGTTTTGCTCTAGGAGGCCCAGGAGCCGAGAAAATCGCGAAAAACGAAAAAATCGACTTTAGAAAATTCCCGGACCCCTAGGAAAATCGGAAATCGTCTCACGAATCGAATGGCGCCAGCCAAATTGTCCTAGCTATGACATTTCCAAAGACATGGGCGAAAAACGGTGTGTGGCCAAATCCGTGCCCGTTTTGCTCTAGGAGGCCCAGGAGCCGAGAAAAAGGCGAAAAACGAAAAAATCGACTGTGGACAATTCCCGAACCCCTAGAAAAATCGGAAATCGTCTCACGAATCGAATGGCGCCAGCCGAATTGTCCTAGCTATGATATTTCCAAAGATATGGGCGAAAAACGGTGTGTGGCCAAATCCGTGCCCGTTTTGCTCTAGGAGGCCCAGGAGCCGAGAAAAAGGCGAAAAACGAAAAAATCGACTGTGGACAATTCCCGAACCCCTAGAAAAATCGGAAATCGTCTCACGAATCCAATGGCGTCAGCCAAATTCTTCTAGCTATGATATTTCCAAAGATATGGACGAAAAACGGTCTGAGTTCAAATCCGGGCCCGTTTTGCTCTAGGAGGCCCAGGAGCCGAGAAAATCGCGAAAAACGAAAAAATCGACTTTAGAAAATTCCCGGACCCCTAGGAAAATCGGAAATCGTCTCACGAATCGAACGGCGCCAGCCAAATTGTCCTAGCTATGATATTTCCAAAGATATGGGCGAAAAACGGTGTGTGGCCAAATCCGTGCCCGTTTTGCTCTAGGAGGCCCAGGAGCCGAGAAAAAGGCGAAAAACGAAAAAATCGACTGTGGACAATTCCCGAACCCCTAGAAAAATCGGAAATCGTCTCACGAATCCAATGACGTCAGCCAAATTCTTCTAGCTATGATATTTCCAAAGATATGGACGAAAAACAGTCTGAGTTCAAATCCGGGCCCGTTTTGCTCTAGGAGGCCCAGGAGCCGAGAAAATCGCGAAAAACGAAAAAATCGACTTCAGAAAATTCCCGGACCCCTAGAAAAATCGGGAATCGTCTCACGAATCCAATGGCGCCAGCCAAATTCTCCTAGCTATGATATTTCCAAAGATATGGACGAAAAACGGTCTGAGTCCAAATCCGGGCCCGTTTTGCTCTAGGAGGCCCAGGAGCCGAGAAAAAGGCGAAAAACGAAAAAATCGACTGTGGACAATTCCCGAACCCCTAGAAAAATCGGAAATCGTCTCACGAATCCAATTGCGTCAGCCAAATTCTTCTAGCTATGATATTTCCAAAGATATGGACGAAAAACAGTCTGAGTTCAAATCCGGGCCCGTTTTGCTCTAGGAGGCCCAGGAGCCGAGAAAATCGCGAAAAACGAAAAAATCGACTTCAGAAAATTCCCGGACCCCTAGAAAAATCGGGAATCGTCTCACGAATCCAATGGCGCCAGCCAAATTCTCCTAGCTATGATATTTCCAAAGATATGGGCGAAAAACGGTGTGTGGCCAAATCCGTGCCCGTTTTGCTCTAGGAGGCCCAGGAGCCGAGAAAAAGGCGAAAAACGAAACAATCGACTGTGGACAATTCCCGAACCCCTAGAAAAATCGGAAATCGTCTCACGAATCCAATGGCGCCAGCCAAATTGTCCTAGCAATGATATTTCCAAAGATATGGGCGAAAAACGGTGTGTGGCCAAATCCGTGCCCGTTTTGCTCTAGGAGGCCCAGGAGCCGAGAAAATCGCGAAAAACGAAAAAATCGACTTCAGAAAATTCCCGGACCCCTAGAAAAATCGGGAATCGTCTCACGAATCCAATGGCGCCAGCCAAATTCTCCTAGCTATGATATTTCCAAAGATAAGGACGAGAAACGGTCTGAGTCCAAATCCGGGCCCGTTTTGCTCTAGGAGGCCCAGGAGCCGAGAAAATCGCGAAAAACGAAAAAATCGACTTTAGAAAATTGCCGGACCACTAAGACAATCGGAAATCGTCCCACGAATCGAATGGCGCCAGCCAAATTGTCCTAGCTATGATATTTCCAAAGATATGGGCGAAAAACGGTGTGTGGCCAAATCCGTGCCCGTTTTGCTCTAGGAGGCCCAGGAGCCGAGAAAAAGGCGAAAAACGAAAAAATCGACTGTGGACAATTCCCGGACCCCTAGAGAAATCGGAAATCGTCTCACGAATCCAATGGCGCCAGCCAAATTCTCCTAGCTATGATATTTCCAAAGATATGGACGAAAAACGGTCTGAGTCCAAATCCGGGCCCGTTTTGCTCTAGGAGGCCCAGGAGCCGAGAAAATCGCGAAAAACGAAAAAATCGACTTTAGAAAATTGCCGGACCCCTAGGAAAATCGGAAATCGTCTCACGAATCGAATGGCGCCAGCCAAATTGTCCTAGCTATGATATTTCCAAAGATATGGGCGAAAAACGGTGTGTGGCCAAATCCGTGCCCGTTTTGCTCTAGGAGGCCCAGCCGCCGAGAAAAAGGCGAAAAACGAAAAAATCGACTGTGGACAATTCCCGAACCCCTAGAAAAATCGGAAATCGTCTCACGAATCCAATGGCGTCAGCCAAATTCTTCTAGCTATGATATTTCCAAAGATATGGACGAAAAACGGTCTGAGTCCAAATCCGGGCCCGTTTTGCTCTAGGAGGCCCAGGAGCCGAGAAAATCGCGAAAAACGAAAAAATCGACTTTAGAAAATTGCCGGACCCCTAGGAAAATCGGAAATCGTCTCACGAATCGAATGGCGCTAGCCAAATTGTCCTAGCTATGATATTTCCAAAGATATGGACGAAAAACGGTCTGAGTCCAAATCCGGGCCCGTTTTGCTCTAGGAGGCCCAGGAGCCGAGAAAATCGCGAAAAACGAAAAAATCGACTTTAGAAAATTCCCGGACCCCTAGGAAAATCGGAAATCGTCTGACGAATCGAATGGCGCCAGCCAAATTGTCCTAGCTATGATATTTCCAAAGATATGGACGAAAAACGGTCTGAGTCCAAATCCGGGCCCGTTTTGCTCTAGGAGGCCCAGGAGCCGAGAAAATCGCGAAAAACGAAAAAATCGACTTTAGAAAATTCCCGGACCCCTAGGAAAATCGGAAATCGTCTCACGAATCGAATGGCGCCAGCCAAATTGTCCTAGCTATGACATTTCCAAAGACATGGGCGAAAAACGGTGTGTGGCCAAATCCGTGCCCGTTTTGCTCTAGGAGGCCCAGGAGCCGAGAAAAAGGCGAAAAACGAAAAAATCGACTGTGGACAATTCCCGAACCCCTAGAAAAATCGGAAATCGTCTCACGAATCGAATGGCGCCAGCCGAATTGTCCTAGCTATGATATTTCCAAAGATATGGGCGAAAAACGGTGTGTGGCCAAATCCGTGCCCGTTTTGCTCTAGGAGGCCCAGGAGCCGAGAAAAAGGCGAAAAACGAAAAAATCGACTGTGGACAATTCCCGAACCCCTAGAAAAATCGGAAATCGTCTCACGAATCCAATGGCGTCAGCCAAATTCTTCTAGCTATGATATTTCCAAAGATATGGACGAAAAACGGTCTGAGTTCAAATCCGGGCCCGTTTTGCTCTAGGAGGCCCAGGAGCCGAGAAAATCGCGAAAAACGAAAAAATCGACTTTAGAAAATTCCCGGACCCCTAGGAAAATCGGAAATCGTCTCACGAATCGAACGGCGCCAGCCAAATTGTCCTAGCTATGATATTTCCAAAGATATGGGCGAAAAACGGTGTGTGGCCAAATCCGTGCCCGTTTTGCTCTAGGAGGCCCAGGAGCCGAGAAAAAGGCGAAAAACGAAAAAATCGACTGTGGACAATTCCCGAACCCCTAGAAAAATCGGAAATCGTCTCACGAATCCAATGACGTCAGCCAAATTCTTCTAGCTATGATATTTCCAAAGATATGGACGAAAAACAGTCTGAGTTCAAATCCGGGCCCGTTTTGCTCTAGGAGGCCCAGGAGCCGAGAAAATCGCGAAAAACGAAAAAATCGACTTCAGAAAATTCCCGGACCCCTAGAAAAATCGGGAATCGTCTCACGAATCCAATGGCGCCAGCCAAATTCTCCTAGCTATGATATTTCCAAAGATATGGACGAAAAACGGTCTGAGTCCAAATCCGGGCCCGTTTTGCTCTAGGAGGCCCAGGAGCCGAGAAAAAGGCGAAAAACGAAAAAATCGACTGTGGACAATTCCCGAACCCCTAGAAAAATCGGAAATCGTCTCACGAATCCAATTGCGTCAGCCAAATTCTTCTAGCTATGATATTTCCAAAGATATGGACGAAAAACAGTCTGAGTTCAAATCCGGGCCCGTTTTGCTCTAGGAGGCCCAGGAGCCGAGAAAATCGCGAAAAACGAAAAAATCGACTTCAGAAAATTCCCGGACCCCTAGAAAAATCGGGAATCGTCTCACGAATCCAATGGCGCCAGCCAAATTCTCCTAGCTATGATATTTCCAAAGATATGGACGAAAAACGGTCTGAGTCCAAATCCGGGCCCGTTTTGCTCTAGGAGGCCCAGGAGCCGAGAAAAAGGCGAAAAACGAAAAAATCGACTGTGGACAATTCCCGAACCCCTAGAAAAATCGGAAATCGTCTCACGAATCCAATTGCGTCAGCCAAATTCTTCTAGCTATGATATTTCCAAAGATATGGACGAAAAACGGTCTGAGTCCAAATCCGGGCCCGTTTTGCTCTAGGAGGCCCAGGAGCCGAGAAAATCGCGAAAAACGAAAAAATCGACTTCAGAAAATTCCCGGACCCCTAGAAAAATCGGGAATCGTCTCACGAATCCAATGGCGCCAGCCAAATTCTCCTAGCTATGATATTTCCAAAGATATGGACGAAAAACGGTCTGAGTCCAAATCCGGGCCCGTTTTGCTCTAGGAGGCCCAGGAGCCGAGAAAATCGCGAAAAACGAAAAAATCGACTTTAGAAAATTGCCGGACCACTAAGACAATCGGAAATCGTCCCACGAATCGAATGGCGCCAGCCAAATTGTCCTAGCTATGATATTTCCAAAGATATGGGCGAAAAACGGTGTGTGGCCAAATCCGTGCCCGTTTTGCTCTAGGAGGCCCAGGAGCCGAGAAAAAGGCGAAAAACGAAAAAATCGACTGTGGACAATTCCCGGACCCCTAGAGAAATCGGAAATCGTCTCACGAATCCAATGGCGCCAGCCAAATTCTCCTAGCTATGATATTTCCAAAGATATGGACGAAAAACGGTCTGAGTCCAAATCCGGGCCCGTTTTGCTCTAGGAGGCCCAGGAGCCGAGAAAATCGCGAAAAACGAAAAAATCGACTTTAGAAAATTGCCGGACCCCTAGGAAAATCGGAAATCGTCCCACGAATCGAATGGCGCCAGCCAAATTGTCCTAGCTATGATATTTCCAAAGATATGGGCGAAAAACGGTGTGTGGCCAAATCCGTGCCCGTTTTGCTCTAGGAGGCCCAGGAGCCGAGAAAAAGGCGAAAAACGAAAAAATCGACTGTGGACAATTCCCGGACCCCTAGAGAAATCGGAAATCGTCTCACGAATCCAATGGCGCCAGCCAAATTCTCCTAGCTATGATATTTCCAAAGATATGGACGAAAAACGGTCTGAGTCCAAATCCGGGCCCGTTTTGCTCTAGGAGGCCCAGGAGCCGAGAAAATCGCGAAAAACGAAAAAATCGACTTTAGAAAATTGCCGGACCCCTAGGAAAATCGGAAATCGTCTCACGAATCGAATGGCGCCAGCCAAATTGTCCTAGCTATGATATTTCCAAAGATATGGGCGAAAAACGGTGTGTGGCCAAATCCGTGCCCGTTTTGCTCTAGGAGGCCCAACAGCCGAGAAAAAGGCGAAAAACGAAAAAATCGAATGTGGACAATTCCCGGACCCCTAGAAAAATCGGAAATCGTCTCACGAATCGAATGGCGCCAGCCAAATTGTCCTAGCTTTGATATTTCCAAAGATATGGACGAAAAACGGTGTGTGGCCAAATCCGCGCCCGTTTTGCTCTAGGAGGCCCAGGAGCCGAGAAAAAGGCGAAAAACGAAGAAATCGACTGTGGACAATTCCCGAACCCCTAGAAAAATCGGAAATCGTCTCACGAATCCAATGGCGTCAGCCAAATTCTCCTAGCTATGATATTTCCAAAGATATGGACGAAAAACGGTCTGAGTCCAAATCCGTGCCCGTTTTGCTCTAGGAGGCCCAGGAGCCGAGAAAATCGCGAAAAACGAAAAAATCGACTTTAGAAAATTCCCGGACCCCTAGGAAAATCGGAAATCGTCTCACGAATCGAATGGCGCCAGCCAAATTGTCCTAGCTATGATATTTCCAAAGATATGGACGAAAAACGGTCTGAGTCCAAATCCGGGCCCGTTTTGCTCTAGGAAGCCCAGGAGCCGAGAAAATCGCGAAAAACGAAAAAATCGACTTTAGAAAATTGCCGGACCCCTAAAAAAATCGGAAATCGTCTCACGAATACAATGGCGCCAGGCAAATTATCATAGCTATGATATTTCCAGAGATATGGGCGAAAACCAGTGTGATTCCAAATCAGGGCCCGTTTTGCTCTAGGAGGCCCAACAGCCGAGAAAAAGGCGAAAAACGAAAAAATCGACTGTGGACAATTCCCGGACCCCTAGAGAAATCGGAAATCGTCTCACGAATCCAATGGCGCCAGCCAAATTCTCCTAGCTATGATATTTCCAAAGATATGGACGAAAAACGGTCTGAGTCCAAATCCGGGCCCGTTTTGCTCTAGGAGGCCCAGGAGCCGAGAAAATCGCGAAAAACGAAAAAATCGACTTTAGAAAATTGCCGGACCCCTAGGAAAATCGGAAATCGTCTCACGAATCGAATGGCGCCAGCCAAATTGTCCTAGCTATGATATTTCCAAAGATATGGGCGAAAAACGGTGTGTGGCCAAATCCGTGCCCGTTTTTCTCTAGGAGGCCCAGGAGCCGAGAAAAAGGCGAAAAACGAAAAAATCGACTGTGGACAATTCCCGAACCCCTAGAAAAATCGGAAATCGTCTCACGAATCCAATGGCGTCAGCCAAATTCTTCTAGCTATGATATTTCCAAAGATATGGACGAAAAACGGTCTGAGTCCAAATCCGGGCCCGTTTTGCTCTAGGAGGCCCAGGAGCCGAGAAAATCGCGAAAAACGAAAAAATCGACTTTAGAAAATTGCCGGACCCCTAGGAAAATCGGCAATCGTCTCACGAATCGAATGGCGCCAGCCAAATTGTCCTAGCTATAATATTTCCAAAGATATGGGCGAAAAACGGTGTGTGGCCAAATCCGTGCCCGTATTGGTCTAGGAGGACCAGGAGCCGAGAAAAAGGCGAAAAACGAAAAAATCGACTGTGGACAATTCCCGAACCCCTAGAAAAATCGGAAATCGTCTCACGAATCCAATGGCGTCAGCCAAATTCTTCTAGCTATGATATTTCCAAAGATATGGACGAAAAACGGTCTGAGTTCAAATCCGGGCCCGTTTTGCTCTAGGAGGCCCAGGAGCCGAGAAAATCGCGAAAAACGAAAAAATCGACTTTAGAAAATTCCCGGACCCCTAGGAAAATCGGAAATCGTCTCACGAATCGAATGGCGCCAGCCAAATTGTCCTAGCTATGATATTTCCAAAGATATGGGCGAAAAACGGTGTGTGGCCAAATCCGTGCCCGTTTTGCTCTAGGAGGCCCAGGAGCCGAGAAAATCGCGACAAACGAAAAAATCGACTTCAGAAAATTCCCGGACCCCTAGAAAAATCGGAAATCGTCTCACGAATCCAATGGCGTCAGCCAAATTCTTCTAGCTATGATATTTCCAAAGATATGGGCGAAAAACGGTGTGTGGCCAAATCCGTGCCCGTTTTGCTCTAGGAGGCCCAGGAGCCGAGAAAAAGGCGAAAAACGAAACAATCGACTGTGGACAATTCCCGAACCCCTAGAAAAATCGGAAATCGTCTCACGAATCCAATGGCGCCAGCCAAATTGTCCTAGCAATGATATTTCCAAAGATATGGACGAAAAACGATCTGAGTCCAAATCCGGGCCCGTTTTGCTCTAGGAGGCCCAGGAGCCGAGAAAATCGCGAAAAACGAAAAAATCGACTTTAGAAAATTCCCGGACCCCTAGAAAAATCGGAAATCGTCTCACGAATCGAATGGCGCCAGCCAAATTGGCCTAGCTATGATATTTCCAAAGATATGGGCGAAAAACGGTGTGTGGCCAAATCCGTGCCCGTTTTGCTCTAGGAGGCCCAGGAGCCGAGAAAATCGCGAAAAACGAAAAAATCGACTTCAGAAAATTCCCGGACCCCTAGAAAAATCAGGAATCGTCTCACGAATCCAATGGCGCCAGCCAAATTCTCCTAGCTATGATATTTCCAAAGATATGGACGAAAAACGGTCTGAGTCCAAATCCGGGCCCGTTTTGCTCTAGGAGGCCCAGGAGCCGAGAAAAAGGCGAAAAACGAAAAAATCGACTGTGGACAATTCCCGAACCCCTAGAAAAATCGGAAATCGTCTCACGAATCCAATTGCGTCAGCCAAATTCTTCTAGCTATGATATTTCCAAAGATATGGACGAAAAACGGTCTGAGTCCAAATCCGGGCCCGTTTTGCTCTAGGAGGCCCAGGAGCCGAGAAAATCGCGAAAAACGAAAAAATCGACTTCAGAAAATTCCCGGACCCCTAGAAAAATCGGGAATCGTCTCACGAATCCAATGGCGCCAGCCAAATTGTCCTAGCTATGATATTTCCAAAGATATGGGCGAAAAACGGTGTGTGGCCAAATCCGTGCCCGTTTTGCTCTAGGAGGCCCAGGAGCCGAGAAAAAGGCGAAAAACGAAGAAATCGACTGTGGACAATTCCCGAACCCCTAGAAAAATCGGAAATCGTCTCACGAATCCAATGGCGTCAGCCAAATTCTTCTAGCTATGATATTTCCAAAGATATGGACGAAAAACGGTCTGAGTCCAAATCCGGGCCCGTTTTGCTCTAGGAGGCCCAGGAGCAGAGAAAATCGCGAAAAACGAAAAAATCGACTTTAGAAAATTGCCGGACCCCTAGGAAAATCGGAAATCGTCTCACGAATCGAATGGCGCTAGCCAAATTGTCCTAGCTATGATATTTCCAAAGATATGGGCGAAAAACGGTGTGTGGCCAAATCCGTGCCCGTTTTGCTCTAGGAGGCCCAACAGCCGAGAAAAAGGCGAAAAACGAAAAAATCGAATGTGGACAATTCCCGGACCCCTAGAAAAATCGGAAATCGTCTCACGAATCGAATGGCGCCAGCCAAATTGTCCTAGCTTTGATATTTCCAAAGATATGGACGAAAAACGGTGTGTGGCCAAATCCGCGCCCGTTTTGCTCTAGGAGGCCCAGGAGCCGAGAAAAAGGCGAAAAACGAAGAAATCGACTGTGGACAATTCCCGAACCCCTAGAAAAATCGGAAATCGTCTCACGAATCTAATGGCGTCAGCCAAATTCTCCTAGCTATGATATTTCCAAAGATATGGACGAAAAACGGTCTGAGTCCAAATCCGTGCCCGTTTTGCTCTAGGAGGCCCAGGAGCCGAGAAAATCGCGAAAAACGAAAAAATCGACTTTAGAAAATTCCCGGACCCCTAGGAAAATCGGAAATCGTCTCACGAATCGAATGGCGCCAGCCAAATTGTCCTAGCTATGATATTTCCAAAGATATGGACGAAAAACGGTCTGAGTCCAAATCCGGGCCCGTTTTGCTCTAGGAAGCCCAGGAGCCGAGAAAATCGCGAAAAACGAAAAAATCGACTTTAGAAAATTGCCGGACCCCTAAAAAAATCGGAAATCGTCTCACGAATACAATGGCGCCAGCCAAATTGTCCTAGCTATGATATTTCCAAAGATATGGGCGAAAAACGGTGTGTGGCCAAATCCGTGCCCGTTTTGCTCTAGGAGGCCCAGGAGCCGAGAAAAAGGCGAAAAACGAAGAAATCGACTGTGGACAATTCCCGAACCCCTAGAAAAATCGGAAATCGTCTCACGAATCCAATGGCGTCAGCCAAATTCTTCTAGCTATGATATTTCCAAAGATATGGACGAAAAACGGTCTGAGTCCAAATCCGGGCCCGTTTTGCTCTAGGAGGCCCAGGAGCAGAGAAAATCGCGAAAAACGAAAAAATCGACTTTAGAAAATTGCCGGACCCCTAGGAAAATCGGAAATCGTCTCACGAATCGAATGGCGCTAGCCAAATTGTCCTAGCTATGATATTTCCAAAGATATGGGCGAAAAACGGTGTGTGGCCAAATCCGTGCCCGTTTTGCTCTAGGAGGCCCAGGAGACGAGAAAAAGGCGAAAAACGAAAAAATCGACTGTGGACAATTCCCGGACCCCTAGAGAAATCGGAAATCGTCTCACGAATCCAATGGCGCCAGCCAAATTCTCCTAGCTATGATATTTCCAAAGATATGGACGAAAAACGGTCTGAGTCCAAATCCGGGCCCGTTTTGCTCTAGGAGGCCCAGGAGCCGAGAAAATCGCGAAAAACGAAAAAATCGACTTTAGAAAATTGCCGGACCCCTAGGAAAATCGGAAATCGTCTCACGAATCGAATGGCGCCAGCCAAATTGTCCTAGCTATGATATTTCCAAAGATATGGGCGAAAAACGGTGTGTGGCCAAATCCGTGCCCGTTTTTCTCTAGGAGGCCCAGGAGCCGAGAAAAAGGCGAAAAACGAAAAAATCGACTGTGGACAATTCCCGAACCCCTAGAAAAATCGGAAATCGTCTCACGAATCCAATGGCGTCAGCCAAATTCTTCTAGCTATGATATTTCCAAAGATATGGACGAAAAACGGTCTGAGTCCAAATCCGGGCCCGTTTTGCTCTAGGAGGCCCAGGAGCCGAGAAAATCGCGAAAAACGAAAAAATCGACTTTAGAAAATTGCCGGACCCCTAGGAAAATCGGCAATCGTCTCACGAATCGAATGGCGCCAGCCAAATTGTCCTAGCTATGATATTTCCAAAGATATGGGCGAAAAACGGTGTGTGGCCAAATCCGTGCCCGTTTTGCTCTAGGAGGCCCAGGAGCCGAGAAAATCGCGAAAAACGAAAAAATCGACTTTAGAAAATTGCCGGACCACTAAGACAATCGGAAATCGTCTCACGAATCGAATGGCGCCAGCCAAATTGTCCTAGCTATGATATTTCCAAAGATATGGGCGAAAAACGGTGTGTGGCCAAATCCGCGCCCGTTTTGCTCTAGGAGGCCCAGGAGCCGAGAAAAAGGCGAAAAACGAAGAAATCGACTGTGGACAATTCCCGAACCCCTAGAAAAATCGGAAATCGTCTCACGAATCCAATGGCGTCAGCCAAATTCTCCTAGCTATGATATTTCCAAAGATATGGACGAAAAACGGTCTGAGTCCAAATCCGTGCCCGTTTTGCTCTAGGAGGCCCAGGAGCCGAGAAAATCGCGAAAAACGAAAAAATCGACTTTAGAAAATTGCCGGACCCCTAGGAAAATCGGCAATCGTCTCACGAATCGAATGGCGCCAGCCAAATTGTCCTAGCTATAATATTTCCAAAGATATGGGCGAAAAACGGTGTGTGGCCAAATCCGTGCCCGTATTGGTCTAGGAGGACCAGGAGCCGAGAAAAAGGCGAAAAACGAAAAAATCGACTGTGGACAATTCCCGAACCCCTAGAAAAATCGGAAATCGTCTCACGAATCCAATGGCGTCAGCCAAATTCTTCTAGCTATGATATTTCCAAAGATATGGACGAAAAACGGTCTGAGTTCAAATCCGGGCCCGTTTTGCTCTAGGAGGCCCAGGAGCCGAGAAAATCGCGAAAAACGAAAAAATCGACTTTAGAAAATTCCCGGACCCCTAGGAAAATCGGAAATCGTCTCACGAATCGAATGGCGCCAGCCAACTTGTCCTAGCTATGATATTTCCAAAGATATGGGCAAAAGACTGTGTGATCCCAAATCCGGGCCCGTTTTGCTCTAGGAGGCCCAGGAGCCGAGAAAAACGCGAAAAACGAAAAAATCGACTTTAGAACATTCCCGGCCCTCTAGAAAAATCGGAAATCGTCTCACGAATCCAATGGCGCCAGCCAAATTGTCCTAGCTATGATATTTCCAAAGATATGGGCAAAAGACTGTGTGATCCCAAATCCGGGCCCGTTATGCCCTAGGAAGCCCAGGAGCCGAGCAAAACGCAAAAAACGAAAAAATCGACTGTGGACCATTCCCGGACCCCTTGGAACATCGGAAATCGTCTCACGAATCCAATGGCGCCAGCCAAATTGTCCTAGCTATGATATTTCCAAAGATATGGGCTAAAAACGGTGTGATGCGAAATCCAGGCCCGTTTTGCTCTAGGAGGCCCAGAAGCCGAGAAAATCGCGAAAAACGAAAAAATCGACTTCAGAAAATTCCCGGACCCCTAGAAAAATCGGGAATCGTCTCACGAATCCAATGGCGCCAGCCAAATTGTCCTAGCTATGATATTTCCAAAGATATGGGCGAAAAACGGTGTGTGGCCAAATCCGTGCCCGTTTTGCTCTAGGAGGCCCAGGAGCCGAGAAAAAGGCGAAAAACGAAGAAATCGACTGTGGACAATTCCCGAACCCCTAGAAAAATCGGAAATCGTCTCACGAATCCAATGGCGTCAGCCAAATTCTTCTAGCTATGATATTTCCAAAGATATGGACGAAAAACGGTCTGAGTCCAAATCCGGGCCCGTTTTGCTCTAGGAGGCCCAGGAGCAGAGAAAATCGCGAAAAACGAAAAAATCGACTTTAGAAAATTGCCGGACCCCTAGGAAAATCGGAAATCGTCTCACGAATCGAATGGCGCTAGCCAAATTGTCCTAGCTATGATATTTCCAAAGATATGGGCGAAAAACGGTGTGTGGCCAAATCCGTGCCCGTTTTGCTCTAGGAGGCCCAACAGCCGAGAAAAAGGCGAAAAACGAAAAAATCGAATGTGGACAATTCCCGGACCCCTAGAAAAATCGGAAATCGTCTCACGAATCGAATGGCGCCAGCCAAATTGTCCTAGCTTTGATATTTCCAAAGATATGGACGAAAAACGGTGTGTGGCCAAATCCGCGCCCGTTTTGCTCTAGGAGGCCCAGGAGCCGAGAAAAAGGCGAAAAACGAAGAAATCGACTGTGGACAATTCCCGAACCCCTAGAAAAATCGGAAATCGTCTCACGAATCCAATGGCGTCAGCCAAATTCTCCTAGCTATGATATTTCCAAAGATATGGACGAAAAACGGTCTGAGTCCAAATCCGTGCCCGTTTTGCTCTAGGAGGCCCAGGAGCCGAGAAAATCGCGAAAAACGAAAAAATCGACTTTAGAAAATTCCCGGACCCCTAGGAAAATCGGAAATCGTCTCACGAATCGAATGGCGCCAGCCAAATTGTCCTAGCTATGATATTTCCAAAGATATGGACGAAAAACGGTCTGAGTCCAAATCCGGGCCCGTTTTGCTCTAGGAAGCCCAGGAGCCGAGAAAATCGCGAAAAACGAAAAAATCGACTTTAGAAAATTGCCGGACCCCTAAAAAAATCGGAAATCGTCTCACGAATACAATGGCGCCAGCCAAATTGTCCTAGCTATGATATTTCCAAAGATATGGGCGAAAAACGGTGTGTGGCCAAATCCGTGCCCGTTTTGCTCTAGGAGGCCCAGGAGCCGAGAAAAAGGCGAAAAACGAAGAAATCGACTGTGGACAATTCCCGAACCCCTAGAAAAATCGGAAATCGTCTCACGAATCCAATGGCGTCAGCCAAATTCTTCTAGCTATGATATTTCCAAAGATATGGACGAAAAACGGTCTGAGTCCAAATCCGGGCCCGTTTTGCTCTAGGAGGCCCAGGAGCAGAGAAAATCGCGAAAAACGAAAAAATCGACTTTAGAAAATTGCCGGACCCCTAGGAAAATCGGAAATCGTCTCACGAATCGAATGGCGCTAGCCAAATTGTCCTAGCTATGATATTTCCAAAGATATGGGCGAAAAACGGTGTGTGGCCAAATCCGTGCCCGTTTTGCTCTAGGAGGCCCAGGAGACGAGAAAAAGGCGAAAAACGAAAAAATCGACTGTGGACAATTCCCGGACCCCTAGAGAAATCGGAAATCGTCTCACGAATCCAATGGCGCCAGCCAAATTCTCCTAGCTATGATATTTCCAAAGATATGGACGAAAAACGGTCTGAGTCCAAATCCGGGCCCGTTTTGCTCTAGGAGGCCCAGGAGCCGAGAAAATCGCGAAAAACGAAAAAATCGACTTTAGAAAATTGCCGGACCCCTAGGAAAATCGGAAATCGTCTCACGAATCGAATGGCGCCAGCCAAATTGTCCTAGCTATGATATTTCCAAAGATATGGGCGAAAAACGGTGTGTGGCCAAATCCGTGCCCGTTTTTCTCTAGGAGGCCCAGGAGCCGAGAAAAAGGCGAAAAACGAAAAAATCGACTGTGGACAATTCCCGAACCCCTAGAAAAATCGGAAATCGTCTCACGAATCCAATGGCGTCAGCCAAATTCTTCTAGCTATGATATTTCCAAAGATATGGACGAAAAACGGTCTGAGTCCAAATCCGGGCCCGTTTTGCTCTAGGAGGCCCAGGAGCCGAGAAAATCGCGAAAAACGAAAAAATCGACTTTAGAAAATTGCCGGACCCCTAGGAAAATCGGCAATCGTCTCACGAATCGAATGGCGCCAGCCAAATTGTCCTAGCTATGATATTTCCAAAGATATGGGCGAAAAACGGTGTGTGGCCAAATCCGTGCCCGTTTTGCTCTAGGAGGCCCAGGAGCCGAGAAAATCGCGAAAAACGAAAAAATCGACTTTAGAAAATTGCCGGACCACTAAGACAATCGGAAATCGTCTCACGAATCGAATGGCGCCAGCCAAATTGTCCTAGCTATGATATTTCCAAAGATATGGGCGAAAAACGGTGTGTGGCCAAATCCGCGCCCGTTTTGCTCTAGGAGGCCCAGGAGCCGAGAAAAAGGCGAAAAACGAAGAAATCGACTGTGGACAATTCCCGAACCCCTAGAAAAATCGGAAATCGTCTCACGAATCCAATGGCGTCAGCCAAATTCTCCTAGCTATGATATTTCCAAAGATATGGACGAAAAACGGTCTGAGTCCAAATCCGTGCCCGTTTTGCTCTAGGAGGCCCAGGAGCCGAGAAAATCGCGAAAAACGAAAAAATCGACTTTAGAAAATTGCCGGACCCCTAGGAAAATCGGCAATCGTCTCACGAATCGAATGGCGCCAGCCAAATTGTCCTAGCTATAATATTTCCAAAGATATGGGCGAAAAACGGTGTGTGGCCAAATCCGTGCCCGTATTGGTCTAGGAGGACCAGGAGCCGAGAAAAAGGCGAAAAACGAAAAAATCGACTGTGGACAATTCCCGAACCCCTAGAAAAATCGGAAATCGTCTCACGAATCCAATGGCGTCAGCCAAATTCTTCTAGCTATGATATTTCCAAAGATATGGACGAAAAACGGTCTGAGTTCAAATCCGGGCCCGTTTTGCTCTAGGAGGCCCAGGAGCCGAGAAAATCGCGAAAAACGAAAAAATCGACTTTAGAAAATTCCCGGACCCCTAGGAAAATCGGAAATCGTCTCACGAATCGAATGGCGCCAGCCAAATTGTCCTAGCTATGATATTTCCAAAGATATGGGCGAAAAACGGTGTGTGGCCAAATCCGTGCCCGTTTTGCTCTAGGAGGCCCAGGAGCCGAGAAAATCGCGACAAACGAAAAAATCGACTTCAGAAAATTCCCGGACCCCTAGAAAAATCGGAAATCGTCTCACGAATCCAATGGCGTCAGCCAAATTCTTCTAGCTATGATATTTCCAAAGATATGGGCGAAAAACGGTGTGTGGCCAAATCCGTGCCCGTTTTGCTCTAGGAGGCCCAGGAGCCGAGAAAAAGGCGAAAAACGAAACAATCGACTGTGGACAATTCCCGAACCCCTAGAAAAATCGGAAATCGTCTCACGAATCCAATGGCGCCAGCCAAATTGTCCTAGCAATGATATTTCCAAAGATATGGACGAAAAACGATCTGAGTCCAAATCCGTGCCCGTTTTGCTCTAGGAGGCCCAGGAGCCGAGAAAATCGCGAAAAACGAAAAAATCGACTTTAGAAAATTCCCGGACCCCTAGAAAAATCGGAAATCGTCTCACGAATCGAATGGCGCCAGCCAAATTGGCCTAGCTATGATATTTCCAAAGATATGGGCGAAAAACGGTGTGTGGCCAAATCCGTGCCCGTTTTGCTCTAGGAGGCCCAGGAGCCGAGAAAATCGCGAAAAACGAAAAAATCGACTTCAGAAAATTCCCGGACCCCTAGAAAAATCAGGAATCGTCTCACGAATCCAATGGCGCCAGCCAAATTCTCCTAGCTATGATATTTCCAAAGATATGGACGAAAAACGGTCTGAGTCCAAATCCGGGCCCGTTTTGCTCTAGGAGGCCCAGGAGCCGAGAAAAAGGCGAAAAACGAAAAAATCGACTGTGGACAATTCCCGAACCCCTAGAAAAATCGGAAATCGTCTCACGAATCCAATTGCGTCAGCCAAATTCTTCTAGCTATGATATTTCCAAAGATATGGACGAAAAACGGTCTGAGTCCAAATCCGGGCCCGTTTTGCTCTAGGAGGCCCAGGAGCCGAGAAAATCGCGAAAAACGAAAAAATCGACTTCAGAAAATTCCCGGACCCCTAGAAAAATCGGGAATCGTCTCACGAATCCAATGGCGCCAGCCAAATTGTCCTAGCTATGATATTTCCAAAGATATGGGCGAAAAACGGTGTGTGGCCAAATCCGTGCCCGTTTTGCTCTAGGAGGCCCAGGAGCCGAGAAAAAGGCGAAAAACGAAGAAATCGACTGTGGACAATTCCCGAACCCCTAGAAAAATCGGAAATCGTCTCACGAATCCAATGGCGTCAGCCAAATTCTTCTAGCTATGATATTTCCAAAGATATGGACGAAAAACGGTCTGAGTCCAAATCCGGGCCCGTTTTGCTCTAGGAGGCCCAGGAGCAGAGAAAATCGCGAAAAACGAAAAAATCGACTTTAGAAAATTGCCGGACCCCTAGGAAAATCGGAAATCGTCTCACGAATCGAATGGCGCTAGCCAAATTGTCCTAGCTATGATATTTCCAAAGATATGGGCGAAAAACGGTGTGTGGCCAAATCCGTGCCCGTTTTGCTCTAGGAGGCCCAGGAGCCGAGAAAATCGCGACAAACGAAAAAATCGACTTCAGAAAATTCCCGGACCCCTAGAAAAATCGGAAATCGTCTCACGAATCCAATGGCGTCAGCCAAATTCTTCTAGCTATGATATTTCCAAAGATATGGACGAAAAACGGTCTGAGTTCAAATCCGGGCCCGTTTTGCTCTAGGAGGCCCAGGAGCCGAGAAAATCGCGAAAAACGAAAAAATCGACTTTAGAAAATTCCCGGACCCCTAGGAAAATCGGAAATCGTCTCACGAATCGAATGGCGCCAGCCAAATTGTCCTAGCTATGATATTTCCAAAGATATGGACGAAAAACGGTCTGAGTCCAAATCCGGGCCCGTTTTGCTCTAGGAGGCCCAGGAGCCGAGAAAATCGCGAAAAACGAAAAAATCAACTTTAGAAAATTCCCGGACCCCTAGGAAAATCGGAAATCGTCTCACGAATCGAATGGCGCCAGCCAAATTGTCCTAGCTATGATATTTCCAAAGATATGGACGAAAAACGGTCTGAGTCCAAATCCGGGCCCGTTTTGCTCTAGGAGGCCCAGGAGCCGAGAAAATCGCGAAAAACGAAAAAATCGACTTTAGAAAATTGCCGGACCCCTAGGAAAATCGGAAATCGTCTCACGAATCGAATGGCGCCAGCCAAATTGTCCTAGCTATAATATTTCCAAAGATATGGACGAAAAACGGTGTGTGGCCAAATCCGTGCCCGTTTTGCTCTAGGAGGCCCAGGAGACGAGAAAAAGGCGAAAAACGAAAAAATCGACTTTAGAAAATTGCCGGACCCCTAGAAAAATCGGAAATCGTCTCACGAATCCAATGGCGTCAGCCAAATTCTTCTAGCTATGATATTTCCAAAGATATGGACGAAAAACGGTCTGAGTTCAAATCCGGGCCCGTTTTGCTCTAGGAGGCCCAGGAGCCGAGAAAATCGCGAAAAACGAAAAAATCGACTTTAGAAAATTCCCGGACCCCTAGGAAAATCGGAAATCGTCTCACGAATCGAATGGCGCCAGCCAAATTGTCCTAGCTATGATATTTCCAAAGATATGGGCGAAAAACGGTGTGTGGCCAAATCCGTGCCCGTTTTGCTCTAGGAGGCCCAGGAGCCGAGAAAATCGCGACAAACGAAAAAATCGACTTCAGAAAATTCCCGGACCCCTAGAAAAATCGGAAATCGTCTCACGAATCCAATGGCGTCAGCCAAATTCTTCTAGCTATGATATTTCCAAAGATATGGGCGAAAAACGGTGTGTGGCCAAATCCGTGCCCGTTTTGCTCTAGGAGGCCCAGGAGCCGAGAAAAAGGCGAAAAACGAAACAATCGACTGTGGACAATTCCCGAACCCCTAGAAAAATCGGAAATCGTCTCACGAATCCAATGGCGCCAGCCAAATTGTCCTAGCAATGATATTTCCAAAGATATGGACGAAAAACGATCTGAGTCCAAATCCGTGCCCGTTTTGCTCTAGGAGGCCCAGGAGCCGAGAAAATCGCGAAAAACGAAAAAATCGACTTTAGAAAATTCCCGGACCCCTAGAAAAATCGGAAATCGTCTCACGAATCGAATGGCGCCAGCCAAATTGGCCTAGCTATGATATTTCCAAAGATATGGGCGAAAAACGGTGTGTGGCCAAATCCGTGCCCGTTTTGCTCTAGGAGGCCCAGGAGCCGAGAAAATCGCGAAAAACGAAAAAATCGACTTCAGAAAATTCCCGGACCCCTAGAAAAATCAGGAATCGTCTCACGAATCCAATGGCGCCAGCCAAATTCTCCTAGCTATGATATTTCCAAAGATATGGACGAAAAACGGTCTGAGTCCAAATCCGGGCCCGTTTTGCTCTAGGAGGCCCAGGAGCCGAGAAAAAGGCGAAAAACGAAAAAATCGACTGTGGACAATTCCCGAACCCCTAGAAAAATCGGAAATCGTCTCACGAATCCAATTGCGTCAGCCAAATTCTTCTAGCTATGATATTTCCAAAGATATGGACGAAAAACGGTCTGAGTCCAAATCCGGGCCCGTTTTGCTCTAGGAGGCCCAGGAGCCGAGAAAATCGCGAAAAACGAAAAAATCGACTTCAGAAAATTCCCGGACCCCTAGAAAAATCGGGAATCGTCTCACGAATCCAATGGCGCCAGCCAAATTGTCCTAGCTATGATATTTCCAAAGATATGGGCGAAAAACGGTGTGTGGCCAAATCCGTGCCCGTTTTGCTCTAGGAGGCCCAGGAGCCGAGAAAAAGGCGAAAAACGAAGAAATCGACTGTGGACAATTCCCGAACCCCTAGAAAAATCGGAAATCGTCTCACGAATCCAATGGCGTCAGCCAAATTCTTCTAGCTATGATATTTCCAAAGATATGGACGAAAAACGGTCTGAGTCCAAATCCGGGCCCGTTTTGCTCTAGGAGGCCCAGGAGCAGAGAAAATCGCGAAAAACGAAAAAATCGACTTTAGAAAATTGCCGGACCCCTAGGAAAATCGGAAATCGTCTCACGAATCGAATGGCGCTAGCCAAATTGTCCTAGCTATGATATTTCCAAAGATATGGGCGAAAAACGGTGTGTGGCCAAATCCGTGCCCGTTTTGCTCTAGGAGGCCCAGGAGCCGAGAAAATCGCGACAAACGAAAAAATCGACTTCAGAAAATTCCCGGACCCCTAGAAAAATCGGAAATCGTCTCACGAATCCAATGGCGTCAGCCAAATTCTTCTAGCTATGATATTTCCAAAGATATGGACGAAAAACGGTCTGAGTTCAAATCCGGGCCCGTTTTGCTCTAGGAGGCCCAGGAGCCGAGAAAATCGCGAAAAACGAAAAAATCGACTTTAGAAAATTCCCGGACCCCTAGGAAAATCGGAAATCGTCTCACGAATCGAATGGCGCCAGCCAAATTGTCCTAGCTATGATATTTCCAAAGATATGGACGAAAAACGGTCTGAGTCCAAATCCGGGCCCGTTTTGCTCTAGGAGGCCCAGGAGCCGAGAAAATCGCGAAAAACGAAAAAATCGAATGTGGACAATTCCCGGACCCCTAGGAAAATCGGAAATCGTCTCACGAATCGAATGGCGCCAGCCAAATTGTCCTAGCTATGATATTTCCAAAGATATGGACGAAAAACGGTGTGTGGCCAAATCCGCGCCCGTTTTGCTCTAGGAGGCCCAGGAGCCGAGAAAATCGCGAAAAACGAAAAAATCGACTTTAGAAAATTCCCGGACCCCTAGAAAAATCGGAAATCGTCTCACGAATCCAATGGCGCCAGCCAAATTGTCCTCGCTATGATGTTTCCAAAGATATGGACGAAAAACGATCCGAGTCCAAATCCGGGCCCGTTTTGCTCTAGGAGGCCCAGGAGCCGAGAAAATCGCGAAAAACGAAAAAATCGACTTTAGAAAATTCCCGGACCCCTAGAAAAATCGGAAATCGTCTCATGAATCGAATGGCGCCAGCCAAATTGGCCTAGCTATGATATTTCCAAAGATATGGACGAAAAACGGTCTGAGTCCAAATCCGGGCCCGTTTTGCTCTAGGAAGCCCAGGAGCCGAGAAAATCGCGAAAAACGACAAAGTCGACTTTAGAAAATTGCCGGACCCCTAAAAAAATCGGAAATCGTCTCACGAATACAATGGCGCCAGGCAAATTATCATAGCTATGATATTTCCAGAGATATGGGCGAAAACCAGTGTGATTCCAAATCAGGGCCCGTTTTGCTCTAGGAGGCCCAACAGCCGAGAAAAAGGCGAAAAACGAAAAAATCGAATGTGGACAATTCCCGGACCCCTAGAAAAATCGGAAATCGTCTCACGAATCGAATGGCGCCAGCCAAATTGTCCTAGCTTTGATATTTCCAAAGATATGGACGAAAGACGGTCTGAGTCCAAATCCGGGCCCGTTTTGCTCTAGGAGGCCCAGGAGCCGAGAAAATCGCGAAAAACGAAAAAATCGACTTTAGAAAATTGCCGGACCCCTAGGAAAATCGGAAATCGTCTCACGAATCGAATGGCGCCAGCCAAATTGTCCTAGCTATAATATTTCCAAAGATATGGACGAAAAACGGTGTGTGGCCAAATCCGTGCCCGTTTTGCTCTAGGAGGCCCAGTAGACGAGAAAAAGGCGAAAAACGAAAAAATCGACTGTGGACAATTCCCGGACCCCTAGAAAAATCGGAAATCGTCTCACGAATCCAATGGCGCCAGCCAAATTCTCCTAGCTATGATATTTCCAAGGATATGGACGAAAAACGGTCTGAGTCCAAATCCGGACCCGTTTTGCTCTAGGAGGCCCAGGAGCCGAGAAAATCGCGAAAAACGAAAAAATCGACTCTAGAAAATTGCCGGACCCCTAGGAAAATCGGAAATCGTCTCACGAATCGAATGGCGCCAGCCAAATTGTCCTAGCTATAATATTTCCAAAGATATGGGCGAAAAACGGTGTGTGGCCAAATCCGTGCCCGTTTTGCTCTAGGAGGCCCAGGAGCCGAGAAAAAGGCGAAAAACGAAAAAATCGACTGTGGACAATTCCCGAACCCCTAGAAAAAGCGGAAATCGTCTCACGAATCCAATGGCGTCAGCCAAATTCTCCTAGCTATGATATTTCCAAAGATATGGACGAAAAACGGTCTGAGTCCAAATCCGTGCCCGTTTTGCTCTAGGAGGCCCAGGAGCCGAGAAAATCGCGAAAAACGAAAAAATCGACTTTAGAAAATTCCCGGACCCCTAGGAAATCGGAAATCGTCTCACGAATCCAATGGCGCCAGCCAAATTGTCCTAGCTATGATATTTCCAAAGATATGGACGAAAAACGATCTGAGTCCAAATCCGGGCCCGTTTTGCTCTAGGAGGCCCAGGAGCCGAGAAAATCGCGAAAAACGAAAAAATCGACTTTAGAAAATTCCCGGACCCCTAGAAAAATCGGAAATCGTCTCACGAATACAATGGCGCCAGGCAAATTGGCCTAGCTATGATATTTCCAAAGATATGGGCGAAAAACGGTGTGTGGCCAAATCCGTGCCCGTTTTGCTCTAGGAGGCCCAGGAGCCGAGAAAATCGCGAAAAACGAAAAAATCGACTTCAGAAAATTCCCGGACCCCTAGAAAAATCGGGAATCGTCTCACGAATCCAATGGCGCCAGCCAAATTCTCCTAGCTATGATATTTCCAAAGATATGGACGAAAAACGGTCTGAGTCCAAATCCGGGCCCGTTTTGCTCTAGGAGGCCCAGGAGCCGAGAAAATCGCGAAAAACGAAAAAATCGACTTTAGAAAATTGCCGGACCCCTAGGAAAATCGGAAATCGTCTCACGAATCGAATGGCGCCAGCCAAATTGTCCTAGCTATGATATTTCCAAAGATATGGGCGAAAAACGGTGTGTGGCCAAATCCGTGCCCGTTTTGCTCTAGGAGGCCCAGGAGCCGAGAAAAAGGCGAAAAACGAAAAAATCGACTGTGGACAATTCCCGAACCCCTAGAAAAATCGGAAATCGTCTCACGAATCGAATGGCGCCAGCCAAATTGTCCTAGCTTTGATATTTCCAAAGATATGGACGAAAAACGGTGTGTGGCCAAATCCGCGCCCGTTTTGCTCTAGGAGGCCCAGGAGCCGAGAAAATCGCGAAAAACGAAAAAATCGACTTTAGAAAATTCCCGGACCCCTAGAAAAATCGGAAATCGTCTCACGAATCCAATGGCGCCAGCCAAATTGTCCTAGCTATGATATTTCCAAAGATATGGACGAAAAACGATCTGAGTCCAAATCCGTGCCCGTTTTGCTCTAGGAGGCCCAGGAGCCGAGAAAATCGCGAAAAACGAAAAAATCGACTTCAGAAAATTCCCGGACCCCTAGAAAAATCGGGAATCGTCTCACGAATCCAATGGCGCCAGCCAAATTCTCCTAGCTATGATATTTCCAAAGATATGGACGAAAAACGGTCTGAGTCCAAATCCGGGCCCGTTTTGCTCTAGGAGGCCCAGGAGCCGAGAAAATCGCGAAAAACGAAAAAATCGACTTTAGAAAATTCCCGGACCCCTAGGAAAATCGGAAATCGTCTCACGAATCGAATGGCGCCAGCCAAATTGTCCTAGCTATGACATTTCCAAAGATATGGGCGAAAAACGGTGTGTGGCCAAATCCGTGCCCGTTTTGCTCTAGGAGGCCCAGGAGCCGAGAAAAAGGCGAAAAACGAAAAAATCGACTGTGGACAATTCCCGAACCCCTAGAAAAATCGGAAATCGTCTCACGAATCCAATTGCGTCAGCCAAATTCTTCTAGCTATGATATTTCCAAAGATATGGACGAAAAACGGTCTGAGTCCAAATCCGGGCCCGTTTTGCTCTAGGAGGCCCAGGAGCCGAGAAAATCGCGAAAAACGAAAAAATCGACTTCAGAAAATTCCCGGACCCCTAGAAAAATCGGGAATCGTCTCACGAATCCAATGGCGCCAGCCAAATTCTCCTAGCTATGATATTTCCAAAGATATGGACGAAAAACGATCTGAGTCCAAATCCGGGCCCGTTTTGCTCTAGGAGGCCCAGGAGCCGAGAAAATCGCGAAAAACGAAAAAATCGACTTTAGAAAATTCCCGGACCCCTAGAAAAATCGGAAATCGTCTCACGAATCGAATGGCGCCAGCCAAATTGGCCTAGCTATGATATTTCCAAAGATATGGGCGAAAAACGGTGTGTGGCCAAATCCGTGCCCGTTTTGCTCTAGGAGGCCCAGGAGCCGAGAAAAAGGCGAAAAACGAAAAAATCGACTGTGGACAATTCCCGAACCCCTAGAAAAATCGGAAATCGTCTCACGAATCCAATGGCGTCAGCCAAATTCTTCTAGCTATGATATTTCCAAAGATATGGACGAAAAACGGTCTGAGTCCAAATCCGGGCCCGTTTTGCTCTAGGAGGCCCAGGAGCCGAGAAAATCGCGAAAAACGAAAAAATCGACTTCAGAAAATTCCCGGACCCCTAGAAAAATCGGGAATCGTCTCACGAATCCAATGGCGCCAGCCAAATTCTCCTAGCTATGATATTTCCAAAGATATGGACGAAAAACGGTCTGAGTCCAAATCCGGGCCCGTTTTGCTCTAGGAGGCCCAGGAGCCGAGAAAATCGCGAAAAACGAAAAAATCGACTTTAGAAAATTGCCGGACCACTAAGACAATCGGAAATCGTCTCACGAATCGAATGGCGCCAGCCAAATTGTCCTAGCTATGATATTTCCAAAGATATGGGCGAAAAACGGTGTGTGGCCAAATCCGTGCCCGTTTTGCTCTAGGAGGCCCAGGAGCCGAGAAAAAGGCGAAAAACGAAACAATCGACTGTGGACAATTCCCGAACCCCTAGAAAAATCGGAAATCGTCTCACGAATCCAATGGCGCCAGCCAAATTGTCCTAGCAATGATATTTCCAAAGATATGGACGAAAAACGATCTGAGTCCAAATCCGGGCCCGTTTTGCTCTAGGAGGCCCAGGAGCCGAGAAAATCGCGAAAAACGAAAAAATCGACTTTAGAAAATTGCCGGACCACTAAGACAATCGGAAATCGTCTCACGAATCGAATGGCGCCAGCCAAATTGTCCTAGCTATGATATTTCCAAAGATATGGGCGAAAAACGGTGTGTGGCCAAATCCGTGCCCGTTTTGCTCTAGGAGGCCCAGGAGCCGAGAAAAAGGCGAAAAACGAAACAATCGACTGTGGACAATTCCCGAACCCCTAGAAAAATCGGAAATCGTCTCACGAATCCAATGGCGCCAGCCAAATTGTCCTAGCAATGATATTTCCAAAGATATGGACGAAAAACGATCTGAGTCCAAATCCGGGCCCGTTTTGCTCTAGGAGGCCCAGGAGCCGAGAAAATCGCGAAAAACGAAAAAATCGACTTTAGAAAATTCCCGGACCCCTAGAAAAATCGGAAATCGTCTCACGAATCCAATGGCGCCAGCCAAATTGTCCTAGCTATGATATTTCCAAAGATATGGACGAAAAACGATCTGAGTCCAAATCCGGGCCCGTTTTGCTCTAGGAGGCCCAGGAGCCGAGAAAATCGCGAAAAACGAAAAAATCGACTTTAGAAAATTCCCGGACCCCTAGAAAAATCGGGAATCGTCTCACGAATCCAATGGCGCCAGCCAAATTCTCCTAGCTATGATATTTCCAAAGATATGGACGAAAAACGGTCTGAGTCCAAATCCGGGCCCGTTTTGCTCTAGGAGGCCCAGGAGCCGAGAAAATCGCGAAAAACGAAAAAATCGACTTTAGAAAATTGCCGGACCACTAAGACAATCGGAAATCGTCTCACGAATCGAATGGCGCCAGCCAAATTGTCCTAGCTATGATATTTCCAAAGATATGGGCGAAAAACGGTGTGTGGCCAAATCCGTGCCAGTTTTGCTATAGGAGGCCCAGGAGCCGAGAAAAAGGCGAAAAACGAAAAAATCGACTGTGGACAATTCCCGGGCCCCTAGAGAAATCGGAAATCGTCTCACGAATCCAATGGCGCCAGCCAAATTCTCCTAGCTATGATATTTCCAAATATATGGACGAAAAACGGTCTGAGTCCAAATCCGGGCCCGTTTTGCTCTAGGAGGCCCAGGAGCCGAGAAAATCGCGAAAAACGAAAAAATCGACTTTAGAAAATTGCCGGACCCCTAGGAAAATCGGAAATCGTCTCACGAATCGAATGGCGCCAGCCAAATTGTCCTAGCTATGATATTTCCAAAGATATGGGCGAAAAACGGTGTGTGGCCAAATCCGTGCCCGTTTTGCTCTAGGAGGCCCAGGAGCCGAGAAAAAGGCGAAAAACGAAACAATCGACTGTGGACAATTCCCGAACCCCTAGAAAAATCGGAAATCGTCTCACGAATCCAATGGCGCCAGCCAAATTGTCCTAGCAATGATATTTCCAAAGATATGGGCGAAAAACGGTGTGTGGCCAAATCCGTGCCCGTTTTGCTCTAGGAGGCCCAGGAGCCGAGAAAATCGCGAAAAACGAAAAAATCGACTTCAGAAAATTCCCGGACCCCTAGAAAAATCGGGAATCGTCTCACGAATCCAATGGCGCCAGCCAAATTCTCCTAGCTATGATATTTCCAAAGATAAGGACGAGAAACGGTCTGAGTCCAAATCCGGGCCCGTTTTGCTCTAGGAGGCCCAGGAGCCGAGAAAATCGCGAAAAACGAAAAAATCGACTTTAGAAAATTGCCGGACCACTAAGACAATCGGAAATCGTCCCACGAATCGAATGGCGCCAGCCAAATTGTCCTAGCTATGATATTTCCAAAGATATGGGCGAAAAACGGTGTGTGGCCAAATCCGTGCCCGTTTTGCTCTAGGAGGCCCAGGAGCCGAGAAAAAGGCGAAAAACGAAAAAATCGACTGTGGACAATTCCCGGACCCCTAGAGAAATCGGAAATCGTCTCACGAATCCAATGGCGCCAGCCAAATTCTCCTAGCTATGATATTTCCAAAGATATGGACGAAAAACGGTCTGAGTCCAAATCCGGGCCCGTTTTGCTCTAGGAGGCCCAGGAGCCGAGAAAATCGCGAAAAACGAAAAAATCGACTTTAGAAAATTGCCGGACCCCTAGGAAAATCGGAAATCGTCTCACGAATCGAATGGCGCCAGCCAAATTGTCCTAGCTATGATATTTCCAAAGATATGGGCGAAAAACGGTGTGTGGCCAAATCCGTGCCCGTTTTGCTCTAGGAGGCCCAGCCGCCGAGAAAAAGGCGAAAAACGAAAAAATCGACTGTGGACAATTCCCGAACCCCTAGAAAAATCGGAAATCGTCTCACGAATCCAATGGCGTCAGCCAAATTCTTCTAGCTATGATATTTCCAAAGATATGGACGAAAAACGGTCTGAGTCCAAATCCGGGCCCGTTTTGCTCTAGGAGGCCCAGGAGCCGAGAAAATCGCGAAAAACGAAAAAATCGACTTTAGAAAATTGCCGGACCCCTAGGAAAATCGGAAATCGTCTCACGAATCGAATGGCGCTAGCCAAATTGTCCTAGCTATGATATTTCCAAAGATATGGACGAAAAACGGTCTGAGTCCAAATCCGGGCCCGTTTTGCTCTAGGAGGCCCAGGAGCCGAGAAAATCGCGAAAAACGAAAAAATCGACTTTAGAAAATTCCCGGACCCCTAGGAAAATCGGAAATCGTCTGACGAATCGAATGGCGCCAGCCAAATTGTCCTAGCTATGATATTTCCAAAGATATGGACGAAAAACGGTCTGAGTCCAAATCCGGGCCCGTTTTGCTCTAGGAGGCCCAGGAGCCGAGAAAATCGCGAAAAACGAAAAAATCGACTTTAGAAAATTCCCGGACCCCTAGGAAAATCGGAAATCGTCTCACGAATCGAATGGCGCCAGCCAAATTGTCCTAGCTATGACATTTCCAAAGACATGGGCGAAAAACGGTGTGTGGCCAAATCCGTGCCCGTTTTGCTCTAGGAGGCCCAGGAGCCGAGAAAAAGGCGAAAAACGAAAAAATCGACTGTGGACAATTCCCGAACCCCTAGAAAAATCGGAAATCGTCTCACGAATCGAATGGCGCCAGCCGAATTGTCCTAGCTATGATATTTCCAAAGATATGGGCGAAAAACGGTGTGTGGCCAAATCCGTGCCCGTTTTGCTCTAGGAGGCCCAGGAGCCGAGAAAAAGGCGAAAAACGAAAAAATCGACTGTGGACAATTCCCGAACCCCTAGAAAAATCGGAAATCGTCTCACGAATCCAATGGCGTCAGCCAAATTCTTCTAGCTATGATATTTCCAAAGATATGGACGAAAAACGGTCTGAGTTCAAATCCGGGCCCGTTTTGCTCTAGGAGGCCCAGGAGCCGAGAAAATCGCGAAAAACGAAAAAATCGACTTTAGAAAATTCCCGGACCCCTAGGAAAATCGGAAATCGTCTCACGAATCGAACGGCGCCAGCCAAATTGTCCTAGCTATGATATTTCCAAAGATATGGGCGAAAAACGGTGTGTGGCCAAATCCGTGCCCGTTTTGCTCTAGGAGGCCCAGGAGCCGAGAAAAAGGCGAAAAACGAAAAAATCGACTGTGGACAATTCCCGAACCCCTAGAAAAATCGGAAATCGTCTCACGAATCCAATGACGTCAGCCAAATTCTTCTAGCTATGATATTTCCAAAGATATGGACGAAAAACAGTCTGAGTTCAAATCCGGGCCCGTTTTGCTCTAGGAGGCCCAGGAGCCGAGAAAATCGCGAAAAACGAAAAAATCGACTTCAGAAAATTCCCGGACCCCTAGAAAAATCGGGAATCGTCTCACGAATCCAATGGCGCCAGCCAAATTCTCCTAGCTATGATATTTCCAAAGATATGGACGAAAAACGGTCTGAGTCCAAATCCGGGCCCGTTTTGCTCTAGGAGGCCCAGGAGCCGAGAAAAAGGCGAAAAACGAAAAAATCGACTGTGGACAATTCCCGAACCCCTAGAAAAATCGGAAATCGTCTCACGAATCCAATTGCGTCAGCCAAATTCTTCTAGCTATGATATTTCCAAAGATATGGACGAAAAACAGTCTGAGTTCAAATCCGGGCCCGTTTTGCTCTAGGAGGCCCAGGAGCCGAGAAAATCGCGAAAAACGAAAAAATCGACTTCAGAAAATTCCCGGACCCCTAGAAAAATCGGGAATCGTCTCACGAATCCAATGGCGCCAGCCAAATTCTCCTAGCTATGATATTTCCAAAGATATGGACGAAAAACGGTCTGAGTCCAAATCCGGGCCCGTTTTGCTCTAGGAGGCCCAGGAGCCGAGAAAAAGGCGAAAAACGAAAAAATCGACTGTGGACAATTCCCGAACCCCTAGAAAAATCGGAAATCGTCTCACGAATCCAATTGCGTCAGCCAAATTCTTCTAGCTATGATATTTCCAAAGATATGGACGAAAAACGGTCTGAGTCCAAATCCGGGCCCGTTTTGCTCTAGGAGGCCCAGGAGCCGAGAAAATCGCGAAAAACGAAAAAATCGACTTCAGAAAATTCCCGGACCCCTAGAAAAATCGGGAATCGTCTCACGAATCCAATGGCGCCAGCCAAATTCTCCTAGCTATGATATTTCCAAAGATATGGACGAAAAACGATCTGAGTCCAAATCCGGGCCCGTTTTGCTCTAGGAGGCCCAGGAGCCGAGAAAATCGCGAAAAACGAAAAAATCGACTTTAGAAAATTCCCGGACCCCTAGAAAAATCGGAAATCGTCTCACGAATCGAATGGCGCCAGCCTAATTGGCCTAGCTATGATATTTCCAAAGATATGGGCGAAAAACGGTGTGTGGCCAAATCCGTGCCCGTTTTGCTCTAGGAGGCCCAGGAGCCGAGAAAAAGGCGAAAAACGAAAAAATCGACTGTGGACAATTCCCGAACCCCTAGAAAAATCGGAAATCGTCTCACGAATCCAATGGCGTCAGCCAAATTCTTCTAGCTATGATATTTCCAAAGATATGGACGAAAAACGGTCTGAGTCCAAATCCGGGCCCGTTTTGCTCTAGGAGGCCCAGGAGCCGAGAAAATCGCGAAAAACGAAAAAATCGACTTTAGAAAATTGCCGGACCCCTAGGAAAATCGGAAATCGTCTCACGAATCGAATGGCGCCAGCCGAATTGTCCTAGCTATGATATTTCCAAAGATATGGGCGAAAAACGGTGTGTGGCCAAATCCGTGCCCGTTTTGCTCTAGGAGGCCCAGGAGCCGAGAAAAAGGCGAAAAACGAAAAAATCGACTGTGGACAATTCCCGAACCCCTAGAAAAATCGGAAATCGTCTCACGAATCCAATGGCGTCAGCCAAATTCTTCTAGCTATGATATTTCCAAAGATATGGACGAAAAACGGTCTGAGTTCAAATCCGGGCCCGTTTTGCTCTAGGAGGCCCAGGAGCCGAGAAAATCGCGAAAAACGAAAAAATCGACTTTAGAAAATTCCCGGACCCCTAGGAAAATCGGAAATCGTCTCACGAATCGAACGGCGCCAGCCAAATTGTCCTAGCTATGATATTTCCAAAGATATGGGCGAAAAACGGTGTGTGGCCAAATCCGTGCCCGTTTTGCTCTAGGAGGCCCAGGAGCCGAGAAAAAGGCGAAAAACGAAAAAATCGACTGTGGACAATTCCCGAACCCCTAGAAAAATCGGAAATCGTCTCACGAATCCAATGACGTCAGCCAAATTCTTCTAGCTATGATATTTCCAAAGATATGGACGAAAAACAGTCTGAGTTCAAATCCGGGCCCGTTTTGCTCTAGGAGGCCCAGGAGCCGAGAAAATCGCGAAAAACGAAAAAATCGACTTCAGAAAATTCCCGGACCCCTAGAAAAATCGGGAATCGTCTCACGAATCCAATGGCGCCAGCCAAATTCTCCTAGCTATGATATTTCCAAAGATATGGACGAAAAACGGTCTGAGTCCAAATCCGGGCCCGTTTTGCTCTAGGAGGCCCAGGAGCCGAGAAAAAGGCGAAAAACGAAAAAATCGACTGTGGACAATTCCCGAACCCCTAGAAAAATCGGAAATCGTCTCACGAATCCAATTGCGTCAGCCAAATTCTTCTAGCTATGATATTTCCAAAGATATGGACGAAAAACAGTCTGAGTTCAAATCCGGGCCCGTTTTGCTCTAGGAGGCCCAGGAGCCGAGAAAATCGCGAAAAACGAAAAAATCGACTTCAGAAAATTCCCGGACCCCTAGAAAAATCGGGAATCGTCTCACGAATCCAATGGCGCCAGCCAAATTCTCCTAGCTATGATATTTCCAAAGATATGGACGAAAAACGGTCTGAGTCCAAATCCGGGCCCGTTTTGCTCTAGGAGGCCCAGGAGCCGAGAAAAAGGCGAAAAACGAAAAAATCGACTGTGGACAATTCCCGAACCCCTAGAAAAATCGGAAATCGTCTCACGAATCCAATTGCGTCAGCCAAATTCTTCTAGCTATGATATTTCCAAAGATATGGACGAAAAACGGTCTGAGTCCAAATCCGGGCCCGTTTTGCTCTAGGAGGCCCAGGAGCCGAGAAAATCGCGAAAAACGAAAAAATCGACTTCAGAAAATTCCCGGACCCCTAGAAAAATCGGGAATCGTCTCACGAATCCAATGGCGCCAGCCAAATTCTCCTAGCTATGATATTTCCAAAGATATGGACGAAAAACGATCTGAGTCCAAATCCGGGCCCGTTTTGCTCTAGGAGGCCCAGGAGCCGAGAAAATCGCGAAAAACGAAAAAATCGACTTTAGAAAATTCCCGGACCCCTAGAAAAATCGGAAATCGTCTCACGAATCGAATGGCGCCAGCCTAATTGGCCTAGCTATGATATTTCCAAAGATATGGGCGAAAAACGGTGTGTGGCCAAATCCGTGCCCGTTTTGCTCTAGGAGGCCCAGGAGCCGAGAAAAAGGCGAAAAACGAAAAAATCGACTGTGGACAATTCCCGAACCCCTAGAAAAATCGGAAATCGTCTCACGAATCCAATGGCGTCAGCCAAATTCTTCTAGCTATGATATTTCCAAAGATATGGACGAAAAACGGTCTGAGTCCAAATCCGGGCCCGTTTTGCTCTAGGAGGCCCAGGAGCCGAGAAAATCGCGAAAAACGAAAAAATCGACTTTAGAAAATTGCCGGACCCCTAGGAAAATGGGAAATCGTCTCACGAATCGAATGGCGCCAGCCAAATTGTCCTAGCTATGATATTTCCAAAGATATGGACGAAAAACGGTCTGAGTCCAAATCCGGGCCCGTTTTGCTCTAGGAGGCCCAGGAGCCGAGAAAATCGCGAAAAACGAAAAAATCGACTTTAGAAAATTCCCGGACCCCTAGGAAAATCGGAAATCGTCTCACGAATCGAATGGCGCCAGCCAAATTGTCCTAGCTATGACATTTCCAAAGATATGGGCGAAAAACGGTGTGTGGCCAAATCCGTGCCCGTTTTGCTCTAGGAGGCCCAGGAGCCGAGAAAAAGGCGAAAAACGAAAAAATCGACTGTGGACAATTCCCGAACCCCTAGAAAAATCGGAAATCGTCTCACGAATCCAATTGCGTCAGCCAAATTCTTCTAGCTATGATATTTCCAAAGATATGGACGAAAAACGGTCTGAGTCCAAATCCGGGCCCGTTTTGCTCTAGGAGGCCCAGGAGCCGAGAAAATCGCGAAAAACGAAAAAATCGACTTCAGAAAATTCCCGGACCCCTAGAAAAATCGGGAATCGTCTCACGAATCCAATGGCGCCAGCCAAATTCTCCTAGCTATGATATTTCCAAAGATATGGACGAAAAACGGTCTGAGTCCAAATCCGGGCCCGTTTTGCTCTAGGAGGCCCAGGAGCCGAGAAAATCGCGAAAAACGAAAAAATCGACTTTAGAAAATTGCCGGACCACTAAGACAATCGGAAATCGTCTCACGAATCGAATGGCGCCAGCCAAATTGTCCTAGCTATGATATTTCCAAAGATATGGGCGAAAAACGGTGTGTGGCCAAATCCGTGCCCGTTTTGCTCTAGGAGGCCCAGGAGCCGAGAAAAAGGCGAAAAACGAAACAATCGACTGTGGACAATTCCCGAACCCCTAGAAAAATCGGAAATCGTCTCACGAATCCAATGGCGCCAGCCAAATTGTCCTAGCAATGATATTTCCAAAGATATGGACGAAAAACGATCTGAGTCCAAATCCGGGCCCGTTTTGCTCTAGGAGGCCCAGGAGCCGAGAAAATCGCGAAAAACGAAAAAATCGACTTTAGAAAATTGCCGGACCACTAAGACAATCGGAAATCGTCTCACGAATCGAATGGCGCCAGCCAAATTGTCCTAGCTATGATATTTCCAAAGATATGGGCGAAAAACGGTGTGTGGCCAAATCCGTGCCCGTTTTGCTCTAGGAGGCCCAGGAGCCGAGAAAAAGGCGAAAAACGAAACAATCGACTGTGGACAATTCCCGAACCCCTAGAAAAATCGGAAATCGTCTCACGAATCCAATGGCGCCAGCCAAATTGTCCTAGCAATGATATTTCCAAAGATATGGACGAAAAACGATCTGAGTCCAAATCCGGGCCCGTTTTGCTCTAGGAGGCCCAGGAGCCGAGAAAATCGCGAAAAACGAAAAAATCGACTTTAGAAAATTCCCGGACCCCTAGAAAAATCGGAAATCGTCTCACGAATCGAATGGCGCCAGCCAAATTGGCCTAGCTATGATATTTCCAAAGATATGGGCGAAAAACGGTGTGTGGCCAAATCCGTGCCCGTTTTGCTCTAGGAGGCCCAGGAGCCGAGAAAATCGCGAAAAACGAAAAAATCGACTTCAGAAAATTCCCGGACCCCTAGAAAAATCAGGAATCGTCTCACGAATCCAATGGCGCCAGCCAAATTCTCCTAGCTATGATATTTCCAAAGATATGGACGAAAAACGGTCTGAGTCCAAATCCGGGCCCGTTTTGCTCTAGGAGGCCCAGGAGCCGAGAAAAAGGCGAAAAACGAAAAAATCGACTGTGGACAATTCCCGAACCCCTAGAAAAATCGGAAATCGTCTCACGAATCCAATTGCGTCAGCCAAATTCTTCTAGCTATGATATTTCCAAAGATATGGACGAAAAACGGTCTGAGTCCAAATCCGGGCCCGTTTTGCTCTAGGAGGCCCAGGAGCCGAGAAAATCGCGAAAAACGAAAAAATCGACTTCAGAAAATTCCCGGACCCCTAGAAAAATCGGGAATCGTCTCACGAATCCAATGGCGCCAGCCAAATTGTCCTAGCTATGATATTTCCAAAGATATGGGCGAAAAACGGTGTGTGGCCAAATCCGTGCCCGTTTTGCTCTAGGAGGCCCAGGAGCCGAGAAAAAGGCGAAAAACGAAGAAATCGACTGTGGACAATTCCCGAACCCCTAGAAAAATCGGAAATCGTCTCACGAATCCAATGGCGTCAGCCAAATTCTTCTAGCTATGATATTTCCAAAGATATGGACGAAAAACGGTCTGAGTCCAAATCCGGGCCCGTTTTGCTCTAGGAGGCCCAGGAGCAGAGAAAATCGCGAAAAACGAAAAAATCGACTTTAGAAAATTGCCGGACCCCTAGGAAAATCGGAAATCGTCTCACGAATCGAATGGCGCTAGCCAAATTGTCCTAGCTATGATATTTCCAAAGATATGGGCGAAAAACGGTGTGTGGCCAAATCCGTGCCCGTTTTGCTCTAGGAGGCCCAGGAGCCGAGAAAATCGCGACAAACGAAAAAATCGACTTCAGAAAATTCCCGGACCCCTAGAAAAATCGGAAATCGTCTCACGAATCCAATGGCGTCAGCCAAATTCTTCTAGCTATGATATTTCCAAAGATATGGACGAAAAACGGTCTGAGTTCAAATCCGGGCCCGTTTTGCTCTAGGAGGCCCAGGAGCCGAGAAAATCGCGAAAAACGAAAAAATCGACTTTAGAAAATTCCCGGACCCCTAGGAAAATCGGAAATCGTCTCACGAATCGAATGGCGCCAGCCAAATTGTCCTAGCTATGATATTTCCAAAGATATGGACGAAAAACGGTCTGAGTCCAAATCCGGGCCCGTTTTGCTCTAGGAGGCCCAGGAGCCGAGAAAATCGCGAAAAACGAAAAAATCGACTTTAGAAAATTCCCGGACCCCTAGGAAAATCGGAAATCGTCTCACGAATCGAATGGCGCCAGCCAAATTGTCCTAGCTATGATATTTCCAAAGATATGGACGAAAAACGGTCTGAGTCCAAATCCGGGCCCGTTTTGCTCTAGGAGGCCCAGGAGCCGAGAAAATCGCGAAAAACGAAAAAATCGACTTTAGAAAATTGCCGGACCCCTAGGAAAATCGGAAATCGTCTCACGAATCGAATGGCGCCAGCCAAATTGTCCTAGCTATAATATTTCCAAAGATAGGGACGAAAAACGGTGTGTGGCCAAATCCGTGCCCGTTTTGCTCTAGGAGGCCCAGGAGACGAGAAAAAGGCGAAAAACGAAAAAATCGACTGTTGACAATTCCCGGACCCCTAGAAAAATCGGAAATCGTCTCACGAATCCAATGGCGCCAGCCAAATTGTCCTAGCTATGATATTTCCAAAGATATGGACGAAAAACGGTCTGAGTCCAAATCCGGGCCCGTTTTGCTCTAGGAGGCCCAGGAGCCGAGAAAATCGCGAAAAACGAAAAAATCGACTTTAGAAAATTGCCGGACCCCTAGGAAAATCGGAAATCGTCTCACGAATCGAATGGCGCCAGCCAAATTGTCCTAGCTATAATATTTCCAAAGATAGGGACGAAAAACGGTGTGTGGCCAAATCCGTGCCCGTTTTGCTCTAGGAGGCCCAGGAGACGAGAAAAAGGCGAAAAACGAAAAAATCGACTGTTGACAATTCCCGGACCCCTAGAAAAATCGGAAATCGTCTCACGAATCCAATGGCGCCAGCCAAATTCTCCTAGCTATGATATTTCCAAAGATATGGACGAAAAACGGTCTCAGTCCAAATCCGGGCCCGTTTTGCTCTAGGAGGCCCAGGAGCCGAGAAAATCGCGAAAAACGAAAAAATCGACTTTAGAAAATTGCCGGACCCCTAGGAAAATCGGAAATCGTCTCACGAATCGAATGGCGCCAGCCAAATTGTCCTAGCTATAATATTTCCAAAGATATGGGCGAAAAACGGTGTGTGGCCAAATCCGTGCCCGTATTGGTCTAGGAGGCCCAGGAGCCGAGAAAAAGGCGAAAAACGAAAAAATCGACTGTGGACAATTCCCGAACCCCTAGAAAAATCGGAAATCGTCTCACGAATCCAATGGCGTCAGCCAAATTCTTCTAGCTATGATATTTCCAAAGATATGGACGAAAAACGGTCTGAGTTCAAATCCGGGCCCGTTTTGCTCTAGGAGGCCCAGGAGCCGAGAAAATCGCGAAAAACGAAAAAATCGACTTTAGAAAATTGCCGGACCCCTAGGAAAATCGGAAATCGTCTCACGAATCGAATGGCGCCAGCCAAATTGTCCTAGCTATAATATTTCCAAAGATATGGGCGAAAAACGGTGTGTGGCCAAATCCGTGCCCGTATTGGTCTAGGAGGCCCAGGAGCCGAGAAAAAGGCGAAAAACGAAAAAATCGACTGTGGACAATTCCCGAACCCCTAGAAAAATCGGAAATCGTCTCACGAATCCAATGGCGTCAGCCAAATTCTCCTAGCTATGATATTTCCAAAGATATGGACGAAAAACGGTCTGAGTCCAAATCCGTGCCCATTTTGCTCTAGGAGGCCCAGGAGCCGAGAAAATCGCGAAAAACGAAAAAATCGACTTTAGAAAATTCCCGGACCCCTAGGAAATCGGAAATCGTCTCACGAATCGAATGGCGCCAGCCAAATTGTCCTAGCTATGATATTTCCAAAGATATGGACGAAAAACGGTCTGAGTCCAAATCCGGGCCCGTTTTGCTCTAGGAAGCCCAGGAGCCGAGAAAATCGCGAAAAACGAAAAAATCGACTTTAGAAAATTGCCGGACCCCTAAAAAAATCGGAAATCGTCTCACGAATACAATGGCGCCAGGCAAATTATCATAGCTATGATATTTCCAGAGATATGGGCGAAAACCAGTGTGATTCCAAATCAGGGCCCGTTTTGCTCTAGGAGGCCCAACAGCCGAGAAAAAGGCGAAAAACGAAAAAATCGAATGTGGACAATTCCCGGACCCCTAGAAAAATCGGAAATCGTCTCACGAATCGAATGGCGCCAGCCAAATTGTCCTAGCTTTGATATTTCCAAAGATATGGACGAAAAACGGTGTGTGGCCAAATCCGCGCCCGTTTTGCTCTAGGAGGCCCAGGAGCCGAGAAAATCGCGAAAAACGAAAAAATCGACTTTAGAAAATTCCCGGACCCCTAGAAAAATCGGAAATCGTCTCACGAATCCAATGGCGCCAGCCAAATTGTCCTAGCTATGATGTTTCCAAAGATATGGACGAAAAACGATCCGAGTCCAAATCCGGGCCCGTTTTGCTCTAGGAGGCCCAGGAGCCGAGAAAATCGCGAAAAACGAAAAAATCGACTTTAGAAAATTCCCGGACCCCTAGAAAAATCGGAAATCGTCTCATGAATCGAATGGCGCCAGCCAAATTGGCCTAGCTATGATATTTCCAAAGATATGGACGAAAAACGGTCTGAGTCCAAATCCGGGCCCGTTTTGCTCTAGGAAGCCCAGGAGCCGAGAAAATCGCGAAAAACGAAAAAGTCGACTTTAGAAAATTGCCGGACCCCTAAAAAAATCGGAAATCGTCTCACGAATACAATGGCGCCAGGCAAATTATCATAGCTATGATATTTCCAGAGATATGGGCGAAAACCAGTGTGATTCCAAATCAGGGCCCGTTTTGCTCTAGGAGGCCCAACAGCCGAGAAAAAGGCGAAAAACGAAAAAATCGAATGTGGACAATTCCCGGACCCCTAGAAAAATCGGAAATCGTCTCACGAATCGAATGGCGCCAGCCAAATTGTCCTAGCTTTGATATTTCCAAAGATATGGACGAAAAACGGTGTGTGGCCAAATCCGTGCCCGTTTTGCTCTAGGAGGCCCAGGAGCCGAGAAAATCGCGACAAACGAAAAAATCGACTTCAGAAAATTCCCGGACCCCTAGAAAAATCGGAAATCGTCTCACGAATCCAATGGCGTCAGCCAAATTCTTCTAGCTATGATATTTCCAAAGATATGGACGAAAAACGGTCTGAGTTCAAATCCGGGCCCGTTTTGCTCTAGGAGGCCCAGGAGCCGAGAAAATCGCGAAAAACGAAAAAATCGACTTTAGAAAATTCCCGGACCCCTAGGAAAATCGGAAATCGTCTAACGAATCGAATGGCGCCAGCCAAATTGTCCTAGCTATGATATTTCCAAAGATATGGGCGAAAAACGGTGTGTGGCCAAATCCGTGCCCGTTTTGCTCTAGGAGGCCCAGGAGCCGAGAAAAAGGCGAAAAACGAAACAATCGACTGTGGACAATTCCCGAACCCCTAGAAAAATCGGAAATCGTCTCACGAATCCAATGGCGCCAGCCAAATTGTCCTAGCAATGATATTTCCAAAGATATGGACGAAAAACGATCTGAGTCCAAATCCGGGCCCGTTTTGCTCTAGGAGGCCCAGGAGCCGAGAAAATCGCGAAAAACGAAAAAATCGACTTTAGAAAATTCCCGGACCCCTAGAAAAATCGGAAATCGTCTCACGAATCGAATGGCGCCAGCCAAATTGGCCTAGCTATGATATTTCCAAAGATATGGGCGAAAAACGGTGTGTGGCCAAATCCGTGCCCGTTTTGCTCTAGGAGGCCCAGGAGCCGAGAAAATCGCGAAAAACGAAAAAATCGACTTCAGAAAATTCCCGGACCCCTAGAAAAATCGGGAATCGTCTCACGAATCCAATGGCGCCAGCCAAATTCTCCTAGCTATGATATTTCCAAAGATATGGACGAAAAACGGTCTGAGTCCAAATCCGGGCCCGTTTTGCTCTAGGAGGCCCAGGAGCCGAGAAAAAGGCGAAAAACGAAAAAATCGACTGTGGACAATTCCCGAACCCCTAGAAAAATCGGAAATCGTCTCACGAATCCAATTGCGTCAGCCAAATTCTTCTAGCTATGATATTTCCAAAGATATGGACGAAAAACGGTCTGAGTCCAAATCCGGGCCCGTTTTGCTCTAGGAGGCCCAGGAGCCGAGAAAATCGCGAAAAACGAAAAAATCGACTTCAGAAAATTCCCGGACCCCTAGAAAAATCGGGAATCGTCTCACGAATCCAATGGCGCCAGCCAAATTGTCCTAGCTATGATATTTCCAAAGATATGGACGAAAAACGGTCTGAGTCCAAATCCGGGCCCGTTTTGCTCTAGGAAGCCCAGGAGCCGAGAAAATCGCGAAAAACGAAAAAATCGACTTTAGAAAATTGCCGGACCCCTAAAAAAATCGGAAATCGTCTCACGAATACAATGGCGCCAGGCAAATTATCATAGCTATGATATTTCCAGAGATATGGGCGAAAACCAGTGTGATTCCAAATCAGGGCCCGTTTTGCTCTAGGAGGCCCAACAGCCGAGAAAAAGGCGAAAAACGAAAAAATCGAATGTGGACAATTCCCGGACCCCTAGAAAAATCGGAAATCGTCTCACGAATCGAATGGCGCCAGCCAAATTGTCCTAGCTTTGATATTTCCAAAGATATGGACGAAAAACGGTGTGTGGCCAAATCCGCGCCCGTTTTGCTCTAGGAGGCCCAGGAGCCGAGAAAATCGCGAAAAACGAAAAAATCGACTTTAGAAAATTCCCGGACCCCTAGAAAAATCGGAAATCGTCTCACGAATCGAATGGCGCCAGCCAAATTGGCCTAGCTATGATATTTCCAAAGATATGGACGAAAAACGGTCTGAGTCCAAATCCGGGCCCGTTTTGCCCTAGGAAGCCCAGGAGCCGAGAAAATCGCGAAAAACGAAAAAGTCGACTTTAGAAAATTGCCGGACCCCTAAAAAAATCGGAAATCGTCTCACGAATACAATGGCGCCAGGCAAATTATCATAGCTATGATATTTCCAGAGATATGGGCGAAAACCAGTGTGATTCCAAATCAGGGCCCGTTTTGCTCTAGGAGGCCCAACAGCCGCGAAAAAGGCGAAAAACGAAAAAATCGAATGTGGAAAATTCCCGGACCCCTAGAAAAATCGGAAATCGTCTCACGAATCGAATGGCGCCAGCCAAATTGTCCTAGCTTTGATATTTCCAAAGATATGGACGAAAAACGGTGTGTGGCCAAATCCGCGCCCGTTTTGCTCTAGGAGGCCCAGGAGCCGAGAAAATCGCGAAAAACGAAAAAATCGACTTTAGAAAATTCCCGGACCCCTAGAAAAATCGGAAATCGTCTCACGAATCCAATGGCGCCAGCCAAATTGTCCTAGCTATGATATTTCCAAAGATATGGACGAAAAACGATCTGAGTCCAAATCCGTGCCCGTTTTGCTCTAGGAGGCCCAGGAGCCGAGAAAATCGCGAAAAACGAAAAAATCGACTTCAGAAAATTCCCGGACCCCTAGAAAAATCGGGAATCGTCTCACGAATCCAATGGCGCCAGCCAAATTCTCCTAGCTATGATATTTCCAAAGATATGGACGAAAAACGGTCTGAGTCCAAATCCGGGCCCGTTTTGCTCTAGGAGGCCCAGGAGCCGAGAAAATCGCGAAAAACGAAAAAATCGACTTTAGAAAATTGCCGGACCCCTAGGAAAATCGGAAATCGTCTCACGAATCGAATGGCGCCAGCCAAATTGTCCTAGCTATAATATTTCCAAAGATATGGACGAAAAACGGTGTGTGGCCAAATCCGTGCCCGTTTTGCTCTAGGAGGCCCAGTAGACGAGAAAAAGGCGAAAAACGAAAAAATCGACTGTGGACAATTCCCGGACCCCTAGAAAAATCGGAAATCGTCTCACGAATCCAATGGCGCCAGCCAAATTCTCCTAGCTATGATATTTCCAAGGATATGGACGAAAAACGGTCTGAGTCCAAATCCGGGCCCGTTTTGCTCTAGGAGGCCCAGGAGCCGAGAAAATCGCGAAAAACGAAAAAATCGACTTTAGAAAATTGCCGGACCCCTAGGAAAATCGGAAATCGTCTCACGAATCGAATGGCGCCAGCCAAATTGTCCTAGCTATAATATTTCCAAAGATATGGGCGAAAAACGGTGTATGGCCAAATCCGTGCCCGTTTTGCTCTAGGAGGCCCAGGAGCCGAGAAAAAGGCGAAAAACGAAAAAATCGACTGTGGACAATTCCCGAACCCCTAGAAAAATCGGAAATCGTCTCACGAATCCAATGGCGTCAGCCAAATTCTCCTAGCTATGATATTTCCAAAGATATGGACGAAAAACGGTCTGAGTCCAAATCCGTGCCCGTTTTGCTCTAGGAGGCCCAGGAGCCGAGAAAATCGCGAAAAACGAAAAAATCGACTTTAGAAAATTCCCGGACCCCTAGGAAATCGGAAATCGTCTCACGAATCGAATGGCGCCAGCCAAATTGTCCTAGCTATGATATTTCCAAAGATATGGACGAAAAACGGTCTGAGTCCAAATCCGGGCCCGTTTTGCTCTAGGAAGCCCAGGAGCCGAGAAAATCGCGAAAAACGAAAAAGTCGACTTTAGAAAATTGCCGGACCCCTAAAAAAATCGGAAATCGTCTCACGAATACAATGGCGCCAGGCAAATTATCATAGCTATGATATTTCCAGAGATATGGGCGAAAACCAGTGTGATTCCAAATCAGGGCCCGTTTTGCTCTAGGAGGCCCAACAGCCGAGAAAAAGGCGAAAAACGAAAAAATCGAATGTGGACAATTCCCGGACCCCTAGAAAAATCGGAAATCGTCTCACGAATCGAATGGCGCCAGCCAAATTGTCCTAGCTTTGATATTTCCAAAGATATGGACGAAAAACGGTGTGTGGCCAAATCCGCGCCCGTTTTGCTCTAGGAGGCCCAGGAGCCGAGAAAATCGCGAAAAACGAAAAAATCGACTTTAGAAAATTCCCGGACCCCTAGAAAAATCGGAAATCGTCTCACGAATCCAATGGCGCCAGCCAAATTGTCCTAGCTATGATATTTCCAAAGATATGGACGAAAAACGATCTGAGTCCAAATCCGGGCCCGTTTTGCTCTAGGAGGCCCAGGAGCCGAGAAAATCGCGAAAAACGAAAAAATCGACTTTAGAAAATTCCCGGACCCCTAGAAAAATCGGAAATCGTCTCACGAATCGAATGGCGCCAGCCAAATTGGCCTAGCTATGATATTTCCAAAGATATGGGCGAAAAACGGTGTGTGGCCAAATCCGTGCCCGTTTTGCTCTAGGAGGCCCAGGAGCCGAGAAAATCGCGAAAAACGAAAAAATCGACTTCAGAAAATTCCCGGACCCCTAGGAAAATCGGAAATCGTCTCACGAATCGAATGGCGCCAGCCAAATTGTCCTAGCTATGATATTTCCAAAGATATGGACGAAAAACGGTCTGAGTCCAAATCCGGGCCCGTTTTGCTCTAGGAGGCCCAGGAGCCGAGAAAATCGCGAAAAACGAAAAAATCGACTTTAGAAAATTGCCGGACCCCTAGGAAAATCGGAAATCGTCTCACGAATCGAATGGCGCCAGCCAAATTGTCCTAGCTATAATATTTCCAAAGATATGGGCGAAAAACGGTGTATGGCCAAATCCGTGCCCGTTTTGCTCTAGGAGGCCCAGGAGCCGAGAAAAAGGCGAAAAACGAAAAAATCGACTGTGGACAATTCCCGAACCCCTAGAAAAATCGGAAATCGTCTCACGAATCCAATGGCGTCAGCCAAATTCTCCTAGCTATGATATTTCCAAAGATATGGACGAAAAACGGTCTGAGTCCAAATCCGTGCCCGTTTTGCTCTAGGAGGCCCAGGAGCCGAGAAAATCGCGAAAAACGAAAAAATCGACTTTAGAAAATTCCCGGACCCCTAGGAAATCGGAAATCGTCTCACGAATCGAATGGCGCCAGCCAAATTGTCCTAGCTATGATATTTCCAAAGATATGGACGAAAAACGGTCTGAGTCCAAATCCGGGCCCGTTTTGCTCTAGGAAGCCCAGGAGCCGAGAAAATCGCGAAAAACGAAAAAGTCGACTTTAGAAAATTGCCGGACCCCTAAAAAAATCGGAAATCGTCTCACGAATACAATGGCGCCAGGCAAATTATCATAGCTATGATATTTCCAGAGATATGGGCGAAAACCAGTGTGATTCCAAATCAGGGCCCGTTTTGCTCTAGGAGGCCCAACAGCCGAGAAAAAGGCGAAAAACGAAAAAATCGAATGTGGACAATTCCCGGACCCCTAGAAAAATCGGAAATCGTCTCACGAATCGAATGGCGCCAGCCAAATTGTCCTAGCTTTGATATTTCCAAAGATATGGACGAAAAACGGTGTGTGGCCAAATCCGCGCCCGTTTTGCTCTAGGAGGCCCAGGAGCCGAGAAAATCGCGAAAAACGAAAAAATCGACTTTAGAAAATTCCCGGACCCCTAGAAAAATCGGAAATCGTCTCACGAATCCAATGGCGCCAGCCAAATTGTCCTAGCTATGATATTTCCAAAGATATGGACGAAAAACGATCTGAGTCCAAATCCGGGCCCGTTTTGCTCTAGGAGGCCCAGGAGCCGAGAAAATCGCGAAAAACGAAAAAATCGACTTTAGAAAATTCCCGGACCCCTAGAAAAATCGGAAATCGTCTCACGAATCGAATGGCGCCAGCCAAATTGGCCTAGCTATGATATTTCCAAAGATATGGGCGAAAAACGGTGTGTGGCCAAATCCGTGCCCGTTTTGCTCTAGGAGTCCCAGGAGCCGAGAAAATCGCGAAAAACGAAAAAATCGACTTCAGAAAATTCCCGGACCCCTAGGAAAATCGGAAATCGTCTCACGAATCGAATGGCGCCAGCCAAATTGTCCTAGCTATGATATTTCCAAAGATATGGACGAAAAACGGTCTGAGTCCAAATCCGGGCCCGTTTTGCTCTAGGAGGCCCAGGAGCCGAGAAAATCGCGAAAAACGAAAAAATCGACTTTAGAAAATTGCCGGACCCCTAGGAAAATCGGAAATCGTCTCACGAATCGAATGGCGCCAGCCAAATTGTCCTAGCTATAATATTTCCAAAGATATGGACGAAAAACGGTGTGTGGCCAAATCCGTGCCCGTTTTGCTCTAGGAGGCCCAGTAGACGAGAAAAAGGCGAAAAACGAAAAAATCGACTGTGGACAATTCCCGGACCCCTAGAAAAATCGGAAATCTTCTCACGAATCCAATGGCGCCAGCCAAATTCTCCTAGCTATGATATTTCCAAGGATATGGACGAAAAACGGTCTGAGTCCAAATCCGGGCCCGTTTTGCTCTAGGAGGCCCAGGAGCCGAGAAAATCGCGAAAAACGAAAAAATCGACTTTAGAAAATTGCCGGACCCCTAGGAAAATCGGAAATCGTCTCACGAATCGAATGGCGCCAGCCAAATTGTCCTAGCTATAATATTTCCAAAGATATGGGCGAAAAACGGTGTGTGGCCAAATCCGTGCCCGTTTTGCTCTAGGAGGCCCAGGAGCCGAGAAAAAGGCGAAAAACGAAAAAATCGACTGTGGACAATTCCCGAACCCCTAGAAAAATCGGAAATCGTCTCACGAATCCAATGGCGTCAGCCAAATTCTCCTAGCTATGATATTTCCAAAGATATGGACGAAAAACGGTCTGAGTCCAAATCCGTGCCCGTTTTGCTCTAGGAGGCCCAGGAGCCGAGAAAATCGCGAAAAACGAAAAAATCGACTTTAGAAAATTCCCGGACCCCTAGGAAATCGGAAATCGTCTCACGAATCGAATGGCGCCAGCCAAATTGTCCTAGCTATGATATTTCCAAAGATATGGACGAAAAACGGTCTGAGTCCAAATCCGGGCCCGTTTTGCTCTAGGAAGCCCAGGAGCCGAGAAAATCGCGAAAAACGAAAAAGTCGACTTTAGAAAATTGCCGGACCCCTAAAAAAATCGGAAATCGTCTCACGAATACAATGGCGCCAGGCAAATTATCATAGCTATGATATTTCCAGAGATATGGGCGAAAACCAGTGTGATTCCAAATCAGGGCCCGTTTTGCTCTAGGAGGCCCAACAGCCGAGAAAAAGGCGAAAAACGAAAAAATCGAATGTGGACAATTCCCGGACCCCTAGAAAAATCGGAAATCGTCTCACGAATCGAATGGCGCCAGCCAAATTGTCCTAGCTTTGATATTTCCAAAGATATGGACGAAAAACGGTGTGTGGCCAAATCCGCGCCCGTTTTGCTCTAGGAGGCCCAGGAGCCGAGAAAATCGCGAAAAACGAAAAAATCGACTTTAGAAAATTCCCGGACCCCTAGAAAAATCGGAAATCGTCTCACGAATCCAATGGCGCCAGCCAAATTGTCCTAGCTATGATATTTCCAAAGATATGGACGAAAAACGATCTGAGTCCAAATCCGGGCCCGTTTTGCTCTAGGAGGCCCAGGAGCCGAGAAAATCGCGAAAAACGAAAAAATCGACTTTAGAAAATTCCCGGACCCCTAGAAAAATCGGAAATCGTCTCACGAATCGAATGGCGCCAGCCAAATTGGCCTAGCTATGATATTTCCAAAGATATGGGCGAAAAACGGTGTGTGGCCAAATCCGTGCCCGTTTCGCTCTAGGAGGCCCAGGAGCCGAGAAAATCGCGAAAAACGAAAAAATCGACTTCAGAAAATTCCCGGACCCCTAGAAAAATCGGGAATCGTCTCACGAATCCAATGGCGCCAGCCAAATTCTCCTAGCTATGATATTTCCAAAGATATGGACGAAAAACGGTCTGAGTCCAAATCCGGGCCCGTTTTGCTCTAGGAGGCCCAGGAGCCGAGAAAATCGCGAAAAACGAAAAAATCGACTTTAGAAAATTGCCGGACCACTAAGACAATCGGAAATCGTCTCACGAATCGAATGGCGCCAGCCAAATTGTCCTAGCTATGATATTTCCAAAGATATGGGCGAAAAACGGTGTGTGGCCAAATCCGTGCCCGTTTTGCTATAGGAGGCCCAGGAGCCGAGAAAAAGGCGAAAAACGAAAAAATCGACTGTGGACAATTCCCGGACCCCTAGAGAAATCGGAAATCGTCTCACGAATCCAATGGCGCCAGCCAAATTCTCCTAGCTATGATATTTCCAAAGATATGGGCGAAAAACGGTGTGTGGCCAAATCCGTGCCCGTTTTGCTCTAGGAGGCCCAGGAGCCGAGAAAAAGGCGAAAAACGAAAAAATCGACTGTGGACAATTCCCGAACCCCTAGAAAAATCGGAAATCGTCTCACGAATCGAATGGCGCCAGCCAAATTGTCCTAGCTTTGATATTTCCAAAGATATGGACGAAAAACGGTGTGTGGCCAAATCCGCGCCCGTTTTGCTCTAGGAGGCCCAGGAGCCGAGAAAATCGCGAAAAACGAAAAAATCGACTTTAGAAAATTCCCGGACCCCTAGAAAAATCGGAAATCGTCTCACGAATCCAATGGCGCCAGCCAAATTGTCCTAGCTATGATATTTCCAAAGATATGGACGAAAAACGATCTGAGTCCAAATCCGTGCCCGTTTTGCTCTAGGAGGCCCAGGAGCCGAGAAAATCGCGAAAACCGAAAAAATCGACTTCAGAAAATTCCCGGACCCCTAGAAAAATCGGGAATCGTCTCACGAATCCAATGGCGCCAGCCAAATTCTCCTAGCTATGATATTTCCAAAGATATGGACGAAAAACGGTCTGAGTCCAAATCCGGGCCCGTTTTGCTCTAGGAGGCCCAGGAGCCGAGAAAATCGCGAAAAACGAAAAAATCGACTTTAGAAAATTGCCGGACCACTAAGACAATCGGAAATCGTCTCACGAATCGAATGGCGCCAGCCAAATTGTCCTAGCTATGATATTTCCAAAGATATGGGCGAAAAACGGTGTGTGGCCAAATCCGTGCCCGTTTTGCTATAGGAGGCCCAGGAGCCGAGAAAAAGGCGAAAAACGAAAAAATCGACTGTGGACAATTCCCGGACCCCTAGAGAAATCGGAAATCGTCTCACGAATCCAATGGCGCCAGCCAAATTCTCCTAGCTATGATATTTCCAAATATATGGACGAAAAACGGTCTGAGTCCAAATCCGGGCCCGTTTTGCTCTAGGAGGCCCAGGAGCCGAGAAAATCGCGAAAAACGAAAAAATCGACTTTAGAAAATTCCCGGACCCCTAGGAAAATCGGAAATCGTCTCACGAATCGAATGGCGCCAGCCAAATTGTCCTAGCTATGACATTTCCAAAGATATGGGCGAAAAACGGTGTGTGGCCAAATCCGTGCCCGTTTTGCTCTAGGAGGCCCAGGAGCCGAGAAAATCGCGAAAAACGAAAAAATCGACTTCAGAAAATTCCCGGACCCCTAGAAAAATCGGGAATCGTCTCACGAATCCAATGGCGCCAGCCAAATTCTCCTAGCTATGATATTTCCAAAGATATGGACGAAAAACGATCTGAGTCCAAATCCGGGCCCGTTTTGCTCTAGGAGGCCCAGGAGCCGAGAAAATCGCGAAAAACGAAAAAATCGACTTTAGAAAATTCCCGGACCCCTAGAAAAATCGGAAATCGTCTCACGAATCGAATGGCGCCAGCCAAATTGGCCTAGCTATGATATTTCCAAAGATATGGGCGAAAAACGGTGTGTGGCCAAATCCGTGCCCGTTTTGCTCTAGGAGGCCCAGGAGCCGAGAAAAAGGCGAAAAACGAAAAAATCGACTGTGGACAATTCCCGAACCCCTAGAAAAATCGGAAATCGTCTCACGAATCCAATGGCGTCAGCCAAATTCTTCTAGCTATGATATTTCCAAAGATATGGACGAAAAACGGTCTGAGTCCAAATCCGGGCCCGTTTTGCTCTAGGAGGCCCAGGAGCCGAGAAAATCGCGAAAAACGAAAAAATCGACTTTAGAAAATTGCCGGACCCCTAGGAAAATCGGAAATCGTCTCACGAATCGAATGGCGCCAGCCAAGTTGTCCTAGCTATGATATTTCCAAAGATATGGACGAAAAACGGTCTGAGTCCAAATCCGGGCCCGTTTTGCTCTAGGAGGCCCAGGAGCCGAGAAAATCGCGAAAAACGAAAAAATCGACTTTAGAAAATTCCCGGACCCCTAGGAAAATCGGAAATCGTCTCACGAATCGAATGGCGCCAGCCAAATTGTCCTAGCTATGACATTTCCAAAGATATGGGCGAAAAACGGTGTGTGGCCAAATCCGTGCCCGTTTTGCTCTAGGAGGCCCAGGAGCCGAGAAAAAGGCGAAAAACGAAAAAATCGACTGTGGACAATTCCCGAACCCCTAGAAAAATCGGAAGTCGTCTCACGAATCCAATTGCGTCAGCCAAATTCTTCTAGCTATGATATTTCCAAAGATATGGACGAAAAACGGTCTGAGTCCAAATCCGGGCCCGTTTTGCTCTAGGAGGCCCAGGAGCCGAGAAAATCGCGAAAAACGAAAAAATCGACTTCAGAAAATTCCCGGACCCCTAGAAAAATCGGGAATCGTCTCACGAATCCAATGGCGCCAGCCAAATTCTCCTAGCTATGATATTTCCAAAGATATGGACGAAAAACGGTCTGAGTCCAAATCCGGGCCCGTTTTGCTCTAGGAGGCCCAGGAGCCGAGAAAATCGCGAAAAACGAAAAAATCGACTTTAGAAAATTGCCGGACCACTAAGACAATCGGAAATCGTCTCACGAATCGAATGGCGCCAGCCAAATTGTCCTAGCTATGATATTTCCAAAGATATGGGCGAAAAACGGTGTGTGGCCAAATCCGTGCCCGTTTTGCTCTAGGAGGCCCAGGAGCCGAGAAAAAGGCGAAAAACGAAACAATCGACTGTGGACAATTTCCGAACCCCTAGAAAAATCGGAAATCGTCTCACGAATCCAATGGCGCCAGCCAAATTGTCCTAGCAATGATATTTCCAAAGATATGGACGAAAAACGATCTGAGTCCAAATCCGGGCCCGTTTTGCTCTAGGAGGCCCAGGAGCCGAGAAAATCGCGAAAAACGAAAAAATCGACTTTAGAAAATTGCCGGACCACTAAGACAATCGGAAATCGTCTCACGAATCGAATGGCGCCAGCCAAATTGTCCTAGCTATGATATTTCCAAAGATATGGGCGAAAAACGGTGTGTGGCCAAATCCGTGCCCGTTTTGCTCTAGGAGGCCCAGGAGCCGAGAAAAAGGCGAAAAACGAAACAATCGACTGTGGACAATTCCCGAACCCCTAGAAAAATCGGAAATCGTCTCACGAATCCAATGGCGCCAGCCAAATTGTCCTAGCAATGATATTTCCAAAGATATGGACGAAAAACGATCTGAGTCCAAATCCGGGCCCGTTTTGCTCTAGGAGGCCCAGGAGCCGAGAAAATCGCGAAAAACGAAAAAATCGACTTTAGAAAATTCCCGGACCCCTAGAAAAATCGGAAATCGTCTCACGAATCGAATGGCGCCAGCCAAATTGGCCTAGCTATGATATTTCCAAAGATATGGGCGAAAAACGGTGTGTGGCCAAATCCGTGCCCGTTTTGCTCTAGGAGGCCCAGGAGCCGAGAAAATCGCGAAAAACGAAAAAATCGACTGTGGACAATTCCCGAACCCCTAGAAAAATCGGAAATCGTCTCACGAATCCAATTGCGTCAGCCAAATTCTTCTAGCTATGATATTTCCAAAGATATGGACGAAAAACGGTCTGAGTCCAAATCCGGGCCCGTTTTGCTCTAGGAGGCCCAGGAGCCGAGAAAATCGCGAAAAACGAAAAAATCGACTTCAGAAAATTCCCGGACCCCTAGAAAAATCGGGAATCGTCTCACGAATCCAATGGCGCCAGCCAAATTCTCCTAGCTATGATATTTCCAAAGATATGGACGAAAAACGGTCTGAGTCCAAATCCGGGCCCGTTTTGCTCTAGGAGGCCCAGGAGCCGAGAAAATCGCGAAAAACGAAAAAATCGACTTTAGAAAATTGCCGGACCACTAAGACAATCGGAAATCGTCTCACGAATCGAATGGCGCCAGCCAAATTGTCCTAGCTATGATATTTCCAAAGATATGGGCGAAAAACGGTGTGTGGCCAAATCCGTGCCCGTTTTGCTATAGGAGGCCCAGGAGCCGAGAAAAAGGCGAAAAACGAAAAAATCGACTGTGGACAATTCCCGGACCCCTAGAGAAATCGGAAATCGTCTCACGAATCCAATTGCGTCAGCCAAATTCTTCTAGCTATGATATTTCCAAAGATATGGACGAAAAACGGTCTGAGTCCAAATCCGGGCCCGTTTTGCTCTAGGAGGCCCAGGAGCCGAGAAAATCGCGAAAAACGAAAAAATCGACTTCAGAAAATTCCCGGACCCCTAGAAAAATCGGGAATCGTCTCACGAATCCAATGGCGCCAGCCAAATTCTCCTAGCTATGATATTTCCAAAGATATGGACGAAAAACGGTCTGAGTCCAAATCCGGGCCCGTTTTGCTCTAGGAGGCCCAGGAGCCGAGAAAATCGCGAAAAACGAAAAAATCGACTTTAGAAAATTGCCGGACCACTAAGACAATCGGAAATCGTCTCACGAATCGAATGGCGCCAGCCAAATTGTCCTAGCTATGATATTTCCAAAGATATGGACGAAAAACGATCTGAGTCCAAATCCGGGCCCGTTTTGCTCTAGGAGGCCCAGGAGCCGAGAAAATCGCGAAAAACGAAAAAATCGACTTTAGAAAATTGCCGGACCACTAAGACAATCGGAAATCGTCTCACGAATCGAATGGCGCCAGCCAAATTGTCCTAGCTATGATATTTCCAAAGATATGGGCGAAAAACGGTGTGTGGCCAAATCCGTGCCCGTTTTGCTCTAGGAGGCCCAGGAGCCGAGAAAAAGGCGAAAAACGAAACAATCGACTGTGGACAATTCCCGAACCCCTAGAAAAATCGGAAATCGTCTCACGAATCCAATGGCGCCAGCCAAATTGTCCTAGCAATGATATTTCCAAAGATATGGACGAAAAACGATTTGAGTCCAAATCCGGGCCCGTTTTGCTCTAGGAGGCCCAGGAGCCGAGAAAATCGCGAAAAACGAAAAAATCGACTTTAGAAAATTCCCGGACCCCTAGAAAAATCGGAAATCGTCTCACGAATCGAATGGCGCCAGCCAAATTGGCCTAGCTATGATATTTCCAAAGATATGGGCGAAAAACGGTGTGTGGCCAAATCCGTGCCCGTTTTGCTCTAGGAGGCCCAGGAGCCGAGAAAATCGCGAAAAACGAAAAAATCGACTTCAGAAAATTCCCGGACCCCTAGAAAAATCGGGAATCGTCTCACGAATCCAATGGCGCCAGCCAAATTCTCCTAGCTATGATATTTCCAAAGATATGGACGAAAAACGGTCTGAGTCCAAATCCGGGCCCGTTTTGCTCTAGGAGGCCCAGGAGCCGAGAAAAAGGCGAAAAACGAAAAAATCGACTGTGGACAATTCCCGAACCCCTAGAAAAATCGGAAATCGTCTCACGAATCCAATTGCGTCAGCCAAATTCTTCTAGCTATGATATTTCCAAAGATATGGACGAAAAACGGTCTGAGTCCAAATCCGGGCCCGTTTTGCTCTAGGAGGCCCAGGAGCCGAGAAAATCGCGAAAAACGAAAAAATCGACTTCAGAAAATTCCCGGACCCCTAGAAAAATCGGGAATCGTCTCACGAATCCAATGGCGCCAGCCAAATTGTCCTAGCTATGATATTTCCAAAGATATGGACGAAAAACGGTCTGAGTCCAAATCCGGGCCCGTTTTGCTCTAGGAAGCCCAGGAGCCGAGAAAATCGCGAAAAACGAAAAAATCGACTTTAGAAAATTGCCGGACCCCTAAAAAAATCGGAAATCGTCTCACGAATACAATGGCGCCAGGCAAATTATCATAGCTATGATATTTCCAGAGATATGGGCGAAAACCAGTGTGATTCCAAATCAGGGCCCGTTTTGCTCTAGGAGGCCCAACAGCCGAGAAAAAGGCGAAAAACGAAAAAATCGAATGTGGACAATTCCCGGACCCCTAGAAAAATCGGAAATCGTCTCACGAATCGAATGGCGCCAGCCAAATTGTCCTAGCTTTGATATTTCCAAAGATATGGACGAAAAACGGTGTGTGGCCAAATCCGCGCCCGTTTTGCTCTAGGAGGCCCAGGAGCCGAGAAAATCGCGAAAAACGAAAAAATCGACTTTAGAAAATTCCCGGACCCCTAGAAAAATCGGAAATCGTCTCACGAATCGAATGGCGCCAGCCAAATTGGCCTAGCTATGATATTTCCAAAGATATGGACGAAAAACGGTCTGAGTCCAAATCCGGGCCCGTTTTGCTCTAGGAAGCCCAGGAGCCGAGAAAATCGCGAAAAACGAAAAAGTCGACTTTAGAAAATTGCCGGACCCCTAAAAAAATCGGAAATCGTCTCACGAATACAATGGCGCCAGGCAAATTATCATAGCTATGATATTTCCAGAGATATGGGCGAAAACCAGTGTGATTCCAAATCAGGGCCCGTTTTGCTCTAGGAGGCCCAACAGCCGAGAAAAAGGCGAAAAACGAAAAAATCGAATGTGGAAAATTCCCGGACCCCTAGAAAAATCGGAAATCGTCTCACGAATCGAATGGCGCCAGCCAAATTGTCCTAGCTTTGATATTTCCAAAGATATGGACGAAAAACGGTGTGTGGCCAAATCCGCGCCCGTTTTGCTCTAGGAGGCCCAGGAGCCGAGAAAATCGCGAAAAACGAAAAAATCGACTTTAGAAAATTCCCGGACCCCTAGAAAAATCGGAAATCGTCTCACGAATCCAATGGCGCCAGCCAAATTGTCCTAGCTATGATATTTCCAAAGATATGGACGAAAAACGATCTGAGTCCAAATCCGTGCCCGTTTTGCTCTAGGAGGCCCAGGAGCCGAGAAAATCGCGAAAAACGAAAAAATCGACTTCAGAAAATTCCCGGACCCCTAGAAAAATCGGGAATCGTCTCACGAATCCAATGGCGCCAGCCAAATTCTCCTAGCTATGATATTTCCAAAGATATGGACGAAAAACGGTCTGAGTCCAAATCCGGGCCCGTTTTGCTCTAGGAGGCCCAGGAGCCGAGAAAATCGCGAAAAACGAAAAAATCGACTTTAGAAAATTGCCGGACCACTAAGACAATCGGAAATCGTCTCACGAATCGAATGGCGCCAGCCAAATTGTCCTAGCTATGATATTTCCAAAGGTATGGGCGAAAAACGGTGTGTGGCCAAATCCGTGCCCGTTTTGCTATAGGAGGCCCAGGAGCCGAGAAAAAGGCGAAAAACGAAAAAATCGACTGTGGACAATTCCTGGACCCCTAGAGAAATCGGAAATCGTCTCACGAATCCAATGGCGCCAGCCAAATTCTCCTAGCTATGATATTTCCAAAGATATGGACGAAAAACGGTCTGAGTCCAAATCCGGGCCCGTTTTGCTCTAGGAGGCCCAGGAGCCGAGAAAATCGCGAAAAACGAAAAAATCGACTTTAGAAAATTCCCGGACCCCTAGAAAAATCGGAAATCGTCTCACGAATCCAATGGCGCCAGCCAAATTGTCCTAGCTATGATATTTCCAAAGATATGGACGAAAAACGATCTGAGTCCAAATCCGTGCCCGTTTTGCTCTAGGAGGCCCAGGAGCCGAGAAAATCGCGAAAAACGAAAAAATCGACTTCAGAAAATTCCCGGACCCCTAGAAAAATCGGGAATCGTCTCACGAATCCAATGGCGCCAGCCAAATTCTCCTAGCTATGATATTTCCAAAGATATGGACGAAAAACGGTCTGAGTCCAAATCCGGGCCCGTTTTGCTCTAGGAGGCCCAGGAGCCGAGAAAATCGCGAAAAACGAAAAAATCGACTTTAGAAAATTGCCGGACCACTAAGACAATCGGAAATCGTCTCACGAATCGAATGGCGCCAGCCAAATTGTCCTAGCTATGATATTTACAAAGATATGGGCGAAAAACGGTGTGTGGCCAAATCCGTGCCCGTTTTGCTATAGGAGGCCCAGGAGCCGAGAAAAAGGCGAAAAACGAAAAAATCGACTGTGGACAATTCCCGGACCCCTAGAGAAATCGGAAATCGTCTCACGAATCCAATGGCGCCAGCCAAATTCTCCTAGCTATGATATTTCCAAAGATATGGACGAAAAACGGTCTGAGTCCAAATCCGGGCCCGTTTTGCTCTAGGAGGCCCAGGAGCCGAGAAAATCGCGAAAAACGAAAAAATCGACTTTAGAAAATTGCCGGACCCCTAGGAAAATCGGAAATCGTCTCACGAATCGAATGGCGCCAGCCAAATTGTCCTAGCTATGATATTTCCAAAGATATGGGCGAAAAACGGTGTGTGGCCAAATCCGTGCCCGTTTTGCTCTAGGAGGCCCAGGAGCCGAGAAAAAGGCGAAAAACGAAAAAATCGACTGTGGACAATTCCCGAACCCCTAGAAAAATCGGAAATCGTCTCACGAATCGAATGGCGCCAGCCAAATTGTCCTAGCTTTGATATTTCCAAAGATATGGACGAAAAACGGTGTGTGGCCAAATCCGCGCCCGTTTTGCTCTAGGAGGCCCAGGAGCCGAGAAAATCGCGAAAAACGAAAAAATCGACTTTAGAAAATTCCCGGACCCCTAGAAAAATCGGAAATCGTCTCACGAATCCAATGGCGCCAGCCAAATTGTCCTAGCTATGATATTTCCAAAGATATGGACGAAAAACGATCTGAGTCCAAATCCGGGCCCGTTTTGCTCTAGGAGGCCCAGGAGCCGAGAAAATCGCGAAAAACGAAAAAATCGACTTTAGAAAATTCCCGGACCCCTAGAAAAATCGGAAATCGTCTCACGAATCGAATGGCGCCAGCCAAATTGGCCTAGCTATGATATTTCCAAAGATATGGGCGAAAAACGGTGTGTGGCCAAATCCGTGCCCGTTTTGCTCTAGGAGGCCCAGGAGCCGAGAAAATCGCGAAAAACGAAAAAATCGACTTCAGAAAATTCCCGGACCCCTAGAAAAATCGGGAATCGTCTCACGAATCCAATGGCGCCAGCCAAATTGTCCTAGCTATGACATTTCCAAAGATATGGGCGAAAAACGGTGTGTGGCCAAATCCGTGCCCGTTTTGCTCTAGGAGGCCCAGGAGCCGAGAAAAAGGCGAAAAACGAAAAAATCGACTGTGGACAATTCCCGAACCCCTAGAAAAATCGGAAATCGTCTCACGAATCCAATTGCGTCAGCCAAATTCTTCTAGCTATGATATTTCCAAAGATATGGACGAAAAACGGTCTGAGTCCAAATCCGGGCCCGTTTTGCTCTAGGAGGCCCAGGAGCCGAGAAAATCGCGAAAAACGAAAAAATCGACTTTAGAAAATTGCCGGACCCCTAGGAAAATCGGAAATCGTCTCACGAATCGAATGGCGCCAGCCAAATTGTCCTAGCTATGATATTTCCAAAGATATGGGCGAAAAACGGTGTGTGGCCAAATCCGTGCCCGTTTTGCTCTAGGAGGCCCAGGAGCCGAGAAAAAGGCGAAAAACGAAAAAATCGACTGTGGACAATTCCCGAACCCCTAGAAAAATCGGAAATCGTCTCACGAATCGAATGGCGCCAGCCAAATTGTCCTAGCTTTGATATTTCCAAAGATATGGACGAAAAACGGTGTGTGGCCAAATCCGCGCCCGTTTTGCTCTAGGAGGCCCAGGAGCCGAGAAAATCGCGAAAAACGAAAAAATCGACTTTAGGAAATTGCCGGACCCCTAGGAAAATCGGAAATCGTCTCACGAATCGAATGGCGCCAGCCAAATTGTCCTAGCTATGATATTTCCAAAGATATGGGCGAAAAACGGTGTGTGGCCAAATCCGTGCCCGTTTTGCTCTAGGAGGCCCAGGAGCCGAGAAAATCGCGAAAAACGAAAAAATCGACTTTAGAAAATTGCCGGACCCCTAGGAAAATCGGAAATCGTCTCACGAATCGAATGGCGCCAGCCAAATTGTCCTAGCTATGATATTTCCAAAGATATGGACGAAAAACGGTCTGAGTCCCAATCCGGGCCCGTTTTGCTCTAGGAGGCCCAGGAGCCGAGAAAATCGCGAAAAACGAAAAAATCGACTTTAGAAAATTCCCGGACCCCTAGGAAAATCGGAAATCGTCTCACGAATCGAATGGCGCCAGCCAAATTGTCCTAGCTATGACATTTCCAAAGATATGGGCGAAAAACGGTGTGTGGCCAAATCCGTGCCCGTTTTGCTCTAGGAGGCCCAGGAGCCGAGAAAAAGGCGAAAAACGAAAAAATCGACTGTGGACAATTCCCGAACCCCTAGAAAAATCGGAAATCGTCTCACGAATCCAATTGCGTCAGCCAAATTCTTCTAGCTATGATATTTCCAAAGATATGGACGAAAAACGGTCTGAGTCCAAATCCGGGCCCGTTTTGCTCTAGGAGGCCCAGGAGCCGAGAAAATCGCGAAAAACGAAAAAATCGACTTCAGAAAATTCCCGGACCCCTAGAAAAATCGGGAATCGTCTCACGAATCGAATGGCGCCAGCCAAATTGGCCTAGCTATGATATTTCCAAAGATATGGGCGAAAAACGGTGTGTGGCCAAATCCGTGCCCGTTTTGCTCTAGGAGGCCCAGGAGCCGAGAAAATCGCGAAAAACGAAAAAATCGACTTCAGAAAATTCCCGGACCCCTAGAAAAATCGGGAATCGTCTCACGAATCCAATGGCGCCAGCCAAATTCTCCTAGCTATGATATTTCCAAAGATATGGACGAAAAACGGTCTGAGTCCAAATCCGGGCCCGTTTTGCTCTAGGAGGCCCAGGAGCCGAGAAAATCGCGAAAAACGAAAAAATCGACTTTAGAAAATTGCCGGACCACTAAGACAATCGGAAATCGTCTCACGAATCGAATGGCGCCAGCCAAATTGTCCTAGCTATGATATTTCCAAAGATATGGGCGAAAAACGGTGTGTGGCCAAATCCGTGCCCGTTTTGCTATAGGAGGCCCAGGAGCCGAGAAAAAGGCGAAAAACGAAAAAATCGACTGTGGACAATTCCCGGACCCCTAGAGAAATCGGAAATCGTCTCACGAATCCAATGGCGCCAGCCAAATTCTCCTAGCTATGATATTTCCAAAGATATGGACGAAAAACGGTCTGAGTCCAAATCCGGGCCCGTTTTGCTCTAGGAGGCCCAGGAGCCGAGAAAATCGCGAAAAACGAAAAAATCGACTTTAGAAAATTCCTGGACCCCTAGGAAAATCGGAAATCGTCTCACGAATCGAATGGCGCCAGCCAAATTGTCCTAGCTATGATATTTCCAAAGATATGGGCGAAAAACGGTGTGTGGCCAAATCCGTGCCCGTTTTGCTCTAGGAGGCCCAGGAGCCGAGAAAATCGCGAAAAACGAAAAAATCGACTTTAGAAAATTGCCGGACCCCTAGGAAAATCGGAAATCGTCTCACGAATCAAATGGCGCCAGCCAAATTGTCCTAGCTATGATATTTCCAAAGATATGGACGAAAAACGGTCTGAGTCCAAATCCGGGCCGGTTTTGCTCTAGGAGGCCCAGGAGCCGAGAAAATCGCGAAAAACGAAAAAATCGACTTTAGAAAATTCCCGGACCCCTAGGAAAATCGGAAATCGTCTCACGAATCGAATGGCGCCAGCCAAATTGTCCTAGCTATGACATTTCCAAAGATATGGGCGAAAAACGGTGTGTGGCCAAATCCGTGCCCGTTTTGCTCTAGGAGGCCCAGGAGCCGAGAAAAAGGCGAAAAACGAAAAAATCGACTGTGGACAATTCCCGAACCCCTAGAAAAATCGGAAATCGTCTCACGAATCCAATTGCGTCAGCCAAATTCTTCTAGCTATGATATTTCCAAAGATATGGACGAAAAACGGTCTGAGTCCAAATCCGGGCCCGTTTTGCTCTAGGAGGCCCAGGAGCCGAGAAAATCGCGAAAAACGAAAAAATCGACTTTAGAAAATTGCCGGACCCCTAGGAAAATCGGAAATCGTCTCACGAATCGAATGGCGCCAGCCAAATTGTCCTAGCTATGATATTTCCAAAGATATGGGCGAAAAACGGTGTGTGGCCAAATCCGTGCCCGTTTTGCTCTAGGAGGCCCAGGAGCCGAGAAAAAGGCGAAAAACGAAAAAATCGACTGTGGACAATTCCCGAACCCCTAGAAAAATCGGAAATCGTCTCACGAATCGAATGGCGCCAGCCAAATTGTCCTAGCTTTGATATTTCCAAAGATATGGACGAAAAACGGTGTGTGGCCAAATCCGCGCCCGTTTTGCTCTAGGAGGCCCAGGAGCCGAGAAAATCGCGAAAAACGAAAAAATCGACTTTAGGAAATTGCCGGACCCCTAGGAAAATCGGAAATCGTCTCACGAATCGAATGGCGCCAGCCAAATTGTCCTAGCTATGATATTTCCAAAGATATGGGCGAAAAACGGTGTGTGGCCAAATCCGTGCCCGTTTTGCTCTAGGAGGCCCAGGAGCCGAGAAAATCGCGAAAAACGAAAAAATCGACTTTAGAAAATTGCCGGACCCCTAGGAAAATCGGAAATCGTCTCACGAATCGAATGGCGCCAGCCAAATTGTCCTAGCTATGATATTTCCAAAGATATGGACGAAAAACGGTCTGAGTCCCAATCCGGGCCCGTTTTGCTCTAGGAGGCCCAGGAGCCGAGAAAATCGCGAAAAACGAAAAAATCGACTTTAGAAAATTCCCGGACCCCTAGGAAAATCGGAAATCGTCTCACGAATCGAATGGCGCCAGCCAAATTGTCCTAGCTATGACATTTCCAAAGATATGGGCGAAAAACGGTGTGTGGCCAAATCCGTGCCCGTTTTGCTCTAGGAGGCCCAGGAGCCGAGAAAAAGGCGAAAAACGAAAAAATCGACTGTGGACAATTCCCGAACCCCTAGAAAAATCGGAAATCGTCTCACGAATCCAATTGCGTCAGCCAAATTCTTCTAGCTATGATATTTCCAAAGATATGGACGAAAAACGGTCTGAGTCCAAATCCGGGCCCGTTTTGCTCTAGGAGGCCCAGGAGCCGAGAAAATCGCGAAAAACGAAAAAATCGACTTCAGAAAATTCCCGGACCCCTAGAAAAATCGGGAATCGTCTCACGAATCGAATGGCGCCAGCCAAATTGGCCTAGCTATGATATTTCCAAAGATATGGGCGAAAAACGGTGTGTGGCCAAATCCGTGCCCGTTTTGCTCTAGGAGGCCCAGGAGCCGAGAAAATCGCGAAAAACGAAAAAATCGACTTCAGAAAATTCCCGGACCCCTAGAAAAATCGGGAATCGTCTCACGAATCCAATGGCGCCAGCCAAATTCTCCTAGCTATGATATTTCCAAAGATATGGACGAAAAACGGTCTGAGTCCAAATCCGGGCCCGTTTTGCTCTAGGAGGCCCAGGAGCCGAGAAAATCGCGAAAAACGAAAAAATCGACTTTAGAAAATTGCCGGACCACTAAGACAATCGGAAATCGTCTCACGAATCGAATGGCGCCAGCCAAATTGTCCTAGCTATGATATTTCCAAAGATATGGGCGAAAAACGGTGTGTGGCCAAATCCGTGCCCGTTTTGCTATAGGAGGCCCAGGAGCCGAGAAAAAGGCGGAAAACGAAAAAATCGACTGTGGACAATTCCCGGACCCCTAGAGAAATCGGAAATCGTCTCACGAATCCAATGGCGCCAGCCAAATTCTCCTAGCTATGATATTTCCAAAGATATGGACGAAAAACGGTCTGAGTCCAAATCCGGGCCCGTTTTGCTCTAAAAGGCCCAGGAGCCGAGAAAATCGCGAAAAACGAAAAAATCGACTTTAGAAAATTGCCGGACCCCTAGGAAAATCGGAAATCGTCTCACGAATCGAATGGCGCCAGCCAAATTGTCCTAGCTATGATATTTCCAAAGATATGGGCGAAAAACGGTGTGTGGCCAAATCCGTGCCCGTTTTGCTCTAGGAGGCCCAGGAGCCGAGAAAAAGGCGAAAAACGAAAAAATCGACTGTGGACAATTCCCGAACCCCTAGAAAAATCGGAAATCGTCTCACGAATCGAATGGCGCCAGCCAAATTGTCCTAGCTTTGTTATTTCCAAAGATATGGACGAAAAACGGTGTGTGGCCAAATCCGCGCCCGTTTTGCTCTAGGAGGCCCAGGAGCCGAGAAAATCGCGAAAAACGAAAAAATCGACTTTAGAAAATTCCCGGACCCCTAGAAAAATCGGAAATCGTCTCACGAATCCAATGGCGCCAGCCAAATTGTCCTAGCTATGATATTTCCAAAGATATGGACGAAAAACGATCTGAGTCCAAATCCGGGCCCGTTTTGCTCTAGGAGGCCCAGGAGCCGAGAAAATCGCGAAAAACGAAAAAATCGACTTTAGAAAATTTCCGGACCCCTAGAAAAATCGGAAATCGTCTCACGAATCGAATGGCGCCAGCCAAATTGGCCTAGCTATGATATTTCCAAAGATATGGGCGAAAAACGGTGTGTGGCCAAATCCGTGCCCGTTTTGCTCTAGGAGGCCCAGGAGCCGAGAAAATCGCGAAAAACGAAAAAATCGACTTCAGAAAATTCCCGGACCCCTAGAAAAATCGGGAATCGTCTCACGAATCCAATTGCGTCAGCCAAATTCTTCTAGCTATGATATTTCCAAAGATATGGACGAAAAACGGTCTGAGTCCAAATCCGGGCCCGTTTTGCTCTAGGAGGCCCAGGAGCCGAGAAAATCGCGAAAAACGAAAAAATCGACTTCAGAAAATTCCCGGACCCCTAGAAAAATCGGGAATCGTCTCACGAATCCAATGGCGCCAGCCAAATTCTCCTAGCTATGATATTTCCAAAGATATGGACGAAAAACGGTCTGAGTCCAAATCCGGGCCCGTTTTGCTCTAGGAGGCCCAGGAGCCGAGAAAATCGCGAAAAACGAAAAAATCGACTTTAGAAAATTGCCGGACCACTAAGACAATCGGAAATCGTCTCACGAATCGAATGGCGCCAGCCAAATTGTCCTAGCTATGATATTTCCAAAGATATGGGCGAAAAACGGTGTGTGGCCAAATCCGTGCCCGTTTTGCTATAGGAGGCCCAGGAGCCGAGAAAAAGGCGAAAAACGAAAAAATCGACTGTGGACAATTCCCGGACCCCTAGAGAAATCGGAAATCGTCTCACGAATCCAATTGCGTCAGCCAAATTCTTCTAGCTATGATATTTCCAAAGATATGGACGAAAAACGGTCTGAGTCCAAATCCGGGCCCGTTTTGCTCTAGGAGGCCCAGGAGCCGAGAAAATCGCGAAAAACGAAAAAATCGACTTCAGAAAATTCCCGGACCCCTAGAAAAATCGGGAATCGTCTCACGAATCCAATGGCGCCAGCCAAATTCTCCTAGCTATGATATTTCCAAAGATATGGACGAAAAACGGTCTGAGTCCAAATCCGGGCCCGTTTTGCTCTAGGAGGCCCAGGAGCCGAGAAAATCGCGAAAAACGAAAAAATCGACTTTAGAAAATTGCCGGACCACTAAGACAATCGGAAATCGTCTCACGAATCGAATGGCGCCAGCCAAATTGTCCTAGCTATGATATTTCCAAAGATATGGGCGAAAAACGGTGTGTGGCCAAATCCGTGCCCGTTTTGCTCTAGGAGGCCCAGGAGCCGAGAAAAAGGCGAAAAACGAAACAATCGACTGTGGACAATTCCCGAACCCCTAGAAAAATCGGAAATCGTCTCACGAATCCAATGGCGCCAGCCAAATTGTCCTAGCAATGATATTTCCAAAGATATGGACGAAAAACGATCTGAGTCCAAATCCGGGCCCGTTTTGCTCTAGGAGGCCCAGGAGCCGAGAAAATCGCGAAAAACGAAAAAATCGACTTTAGAAAATTGCCGGACCACTAAGACAATCGGAAATCGTCTCACGAATCGAATGGCGCCAGCCAAATTGTCCTAGCTATGATATTTCCAAAGATATGGGCGAAAAACGGTGTGTGGCCAAATCCGTGCCCGTTTTGCTCTAGGAGGCCCAGGAGCCGAGAAAAAGGCGAAAAACGAAACAATCGACTGTGGACAATTCCCGAACCCCTAGAAAAATCGGAAATCGTCTCACGAATCCAATGGCGCCAGCCAAATTGTCCTAGCAATGATATTTCCAAAGATATGGACGAAAAACGATTTGAGTCCAAATCCGGGCCCGTTTTGCTCTAGGAGGCCCAGGAGCCGAGAAAATCGCGAAAAACGAAAAAATCGACTTTAGAAAATTCCCGGACCCCTAGAAAAATCGGAAATCGTCTCACGAATCGAATGGCGCCAGCCAAATTGGCCTAGCTATGATATTTCCAAAGATATGGGCGAAAAACGGTGTGTGGCCAAATCCGTGCCCGTTTTGCTCTAGGAGGCCCAGGAGCCGAGAAAATCGCGAAAAACGAAAAAATCGACTTCAGAAAATTCCCGGACCCCTAGAAAAATCGGGAATCGTCTCACGAATCCAATGGCGCCAGCCAAATTCTCCTAGCTATGATATTTCCAAAGATATGGACGAAAAACGGTCTGAGTCCAAATCCGGGCCCGTTTTGCTCTAGGAGGCCCAGGAGCCGAGAAAAAGGCGAAAAACGAAAAAATCGACTGTGGACAATTCCCGAACCCCTAGAAAAATCGGAAATCGTCTCACGAATCCAATTGCGTCAGCCAAATTCTTCTAGCTATGATATTTCCAAAGATATGGACGAAAAACGGTCTGAGTCCAAATCCGGGCCCGTTTTGCTCTAGGAGGCCCAGGAGCCGAGAAAATCGCGAAAAACGAAAAAATCGACTTCAGAAAATTCCCGGACCCCTAGAAAAATCGGGAATCGTCTCACGAATCCAATGGCGCCAGCCAAATTGTCCTAGCTATGATATTTCCAAAGATATGGACGAAAAACGGTCTGAGTCCAAATCCGGGCCCGTTTTGCTCTAGGAAGCCCAGGAGCCGAGAAAATCGCGAAAAACGAAAAAATCGACTTTAGAAAATTGCCGGACCCCTAAAAAAATCGGAAATCGTCTCACGAATACAATGGCGCCAGGCAAATTATCATAGCTATGATATTTCCAGAGATATGGGCGAAAACCAGTGTGATTCCAAATCAGGGCCCGTTTTGCTCTAGGAGGCCCAACAGCCGAGAAAAAGGCGAAAAACGAAAAAATCGAATGTGGACAATTCCCGGACCCCTAGAAAAATCGGAAATCGTCTCACGAATCGAATGGCGCCAGCCAAATTGTCCTAGCTTTGATATTTCCAAAGATATGGACGAAAAACGGTGTGTGGCCAAATCCGCGCCCGTTTTGCTCTAGGAGGCCCAGGAGCCGAGAAAATCGCGAAAAACGAAAAAATCGACTTTAGAAAATTCCCGGACCCCTAGAAAAATCGGAAATCGTCTCACGAATCGAATGGCGCCAGCCAAATTGGCCTAGCTATGATATTTCCAAAGATATGGACGAAAAACGGTCTGAGTCCAAATCCGGGCCCGTTTTGCTCTAGGAAGCCCAGGAGCCGAGAAAATCGCGAAAAACGAAAAAGTCGACTTTAGAAAATTGCCGGACCCCTAAAAAAATCGGAAATCGTCTCACGAATACAATGGCGCCAGGCAAATTATCATAGCTATGATATTTCCAGAGATATGGGCGAAAACCAGTGTGATTCCAAATCAGGGCCCGTTTTGCTCTAGGAGGCCCAACAGCCGAGAAAAAGGCGAAAAACGAAAAAATCGAATGTGGAAAATTCCCGGACCCCTAGAAAAATCGGAAATCGTCTCACGAATCGAATGGCGCCAGCCAAATTGTCCTAGCTTTGATATTTCCAAAGATATGGACGAAAAACGGTGTGTGGCCAAATCCGCGCCCGTTTTGCTCTAGGAGGCCCAGGAGCCGAGAAAATCGCGAAAAACGAAAAAATCGACTTTAGAAAATTCCCGGACCCCTAGAAAAATCGGAAATCGTCTCACGAATCCAATGGCGCCAGCCAAATTGTCCTAGCTATGATATTTCCAAAGATATGGACGAAAAACGATCTGAGTCCAAATCCGTGCCCGTTTTGCTCTAGGAGGCCCAGGAGCCGAGAAAATCGCGAAAAACGAAAAAATCGACTTCAGAAAATTCCCGGACCCCTAGAAAAATCGGGAATCGTCTCACGAATCCAATGGCGCCAGCCAAATTCTCCTAGCTATGATATTTCCAAAGATATGGACGAAAAACGGTCTGAGTCCAAATCCGGGCCCGTTTTGCTCTAGGAGGCCCAGGAGCCGAGAAAATCGCGAAAAACGAAAAAATCGACTTTAGAAAATTGCCGGACCACTAAGACAATCGGAAATCGTCTCACGAATCGAATGGCGCCAGCCAAATTGTCCTAGCTATGATATTTCCAAAGGTATGGGCGAAAAACGGTGTGTGGCCAAATCCGTGCCCGTTTTGCTATAGGAGGCCCAGGAGCCGAGAAAAAGGCGAAAAACGAAAAAATCGACTGTGGACAATTCCCGGACCCCTAGAGAAATCGGAAATCGTCTCACGAATCCAATGGCGCCAGCCAAATTCTCCTAGCTATGATATTTCCAAAGATATGGACGAAAAACGGTCTGAGTCCAAATCCGGGCCCGTTTTGCTCTAGGAGGCCCAGGAGCCGAGAAAATCGCGAAAAACGAAAAAATCGACTTTAGAAAATTGCCGGACCCCTAGGAAAATCGGAAATCGTCTCACGAATCGAATGGCGCCAGCCAAATTCTCCTAGCTATGATATTTCCAAAGATATGGACGAAAAACGGTCTGAGTCCAAATCCGGGCCCGTTTTGCTCTAGGAGGCCCAGGAGCCGAGAAAATCGCGAAAAACGAAAAAATCGACTTTAGAAAATTGCCGGACCCCTAGGAAAATCGGAAATCGTCTCACGAATCGAATGGCGCCAGCCAAATTGTCCTAGCTATGATATTTCCAAAGATATGGGCGAAAAACGGTGTGTGGCCAAATCCGTGCCCGTTTTGCTCTAGGAGGCCCAGGAGCCGAGAAAAAGGCGAAAAACGAAAAAATCGACTGTGGACAATTCCCGAACCCCTAGAAAAATCGGAAATCGTCTCACGAATCGAATGGCGCCAGCCAAATTGTCCTAGCTTTGATATTTCCAAAGATATGGACGAAAAACGGTGTGTGGCCAAATCCGCGCCCGTTTTGCTCTAGGAGGCCCAGGAGCCGAGAAAATCGCGAAAAACGAAAAAATCGACTTTAGAAAATTCCCGGACCCCTAGAAAAATCGGAAATCGTCTCACGAATCGAATGGCGCCAGCCAAATTGGCCTAGCTATGATATTTCCAAAGATATGGGCGAAAAACGGTGTGTGGCCAAATCCGTGCCCGTTTTGCTCTAGGAGGCCCAGGAGCCGAGAAAATCGCGAAAAACGAAAAAATCGACTTCAGAAAATTCCCGGACCCCTAGAAAAATCGGGAATCGTCTCACGAATCCAATGGCGCCAGCCAAATTCTCCTAGCTATGATATTTCCAAAGATATGGACGAAAAACGGTCTGAGTCCAAATCCGGGCCCGTTTTGCTCTAGGAGGCCCAGGAGCCGAGAAAATCGCGAAAAACGAAAAAATCGACTTTAGAAAATTGCCGGACCACTAAGACAATCGGAAATCGTCTCACGAATCGAATGGCGCCAGCCAAATTGTCCTAGCTATGATATTTCCAAAGATATGGGCGAAAAACGGTGTGTGGCCAAATCCGTGCCCGTTTTGCTATAGGAGGCCCAGGAGCCGAGAAAAAGGCGAAAAACGAAAAAATCGACTGTGGACAATTCCCGGACCCCTAGAGAAATCGGAAATCGTCTCACGAATCCAATGGCGCCAGCCAAATTCTCCTAGCTATGATATTTCCAAATATATGGACGAAAAACGGTCTGAGTCCAAATCCGGGCCCGTTTTGCTCTAGGAGGCCCAGGAGCCGAGAAAATCGCGAAAAACGAAAAAATCGACTTTAGAAAATTGCCGGACCCCTAGGAAAATCGGAAATCGTCTCACGAGTCGAATGGCGCCAGCCAAATTGTCCTAGCTATGATATTTCCAAAGATATGGGCGAAAAACGGTGTGTGGCCAAATCCGTGCCCGTTTTGCTCTAGGAGGCCCAGGAGCCGAGAAAATCGCGAAAAACGAAAAAATCGACTTTAGAAAATTGCCGGACCCCTAAAAAAATCGGAAATCGTCTCACGAATACAATGGCGCCAGGCAAATTATCATAGCTATGATATTTCCAGAGATATGGGCGAAAACCAGTGTGATTCCAAATCAGGGCCCGTTTTGCTCTAGGAGGCCCAACAGCCGAGAAAAAGGCGAAAAACGAAAAAATCGAATGTGGAAAATTCCCGGACCCCTAGAAAAATCGGAAATCGTCTCACGAATCGAATGGCGCCAGCCAAATTGTCCTAGCTTTGATATTTCCAAAGATATGGACGAAAAACGGTGTGTGGCCAAATCCGCGCCCGTTTTGCTCTAGGAGGCCCAGGAGCCGAGAAAATCGCGAAAAACGAAAAAATCGACTTTAGAAAATTCCCGGACCCCTAGAAAAATCGGAAATCGTCTCACGAATCCAATGGCGCCAGCCAAATTGTCCTAGCTATGATATTTCCAAAGATATGGACGAAAAACGATCTGAGTCCAAATCCGTGCCCGTTTTGCTCTAGGAGGCCCAGGAGCCGAGAAAATCGCGAAAAACGAAAAAATCGACTTCAGAAAATTCCCGGACCCCTAGAAAAATCGGGAATCGTCTCACGAATCCAATGGCGCCAGCCAAATTCTCCTAGCTATGATATTTCCAAAGATATGGACGAAAAACGGTCTGAGTCCAAATCCGGGCCCGTTTTGCTCTAGGAGGCCCAGGAGCCGAGAAAATCGCGAAAAACGAAGAAATCGACTTTAGAAAATTGCCGGACCACTAAGACAATCGGAAATCGTCTCACGAATCGAATGGCGCCAGCCAAATTGTCCTAGCTATGATATTTACAAAGATATGGGCGAAAAACGGTGTGTGGCCAAATCCGTGCCCGTTTTGCTATAGGAGGCCCAGGAGCCGAGAAAAAGGCGAAAAACGAAAAAATCGACTGTGGACAATTCCCGGACCCCTAGAGAAATCGGAAATCGTCTCACGAATCCAATGGCGCCAGCCAAATTCTCCTAGCTATGATATTTCCAAAGATATGGACGAAAAACGGTCTGAGTCCAAATCCGGGCCCGTTTTGCTCTAGGAGGCCCAGGAGCCGAGAAAATCGCGAAAAACGAAAAAATCGACTTTAGAAAATTGCCGGACCCCTAGGAAAATCGGAAATCGTCTCACGAATCGAATGGCGCCAGCCAAATTGTCCTAGCTATGATATTTCCAAAGATATGGGCGAAAAACGGTGTGTGGCCAAATCCGTGCCCGTTTTGCTCTAGGAGGCCCAGGAGCCGAGAAAAAGGCGAAAAACGAAAAAATCGACTGTGGACAATTCCCGAACCCCTAGAAAAATCGGAAATCGTCTCACGAATCGAATGGCGCCAGCCAAATTGTCCTAGCTTTGATATTTCCAAAGATATGGACGAAAAACGGTGTGTGGCCAAATCCGCGCCCGTTTTGCTCTAGGAGGCCCAGGAGCCGAGAAAATCGCGAAAAACGAAAAAATCGACTTTAGAAAATTCCCGGACCCCTAGAAAAATCGGAAATCGTCTCACGAATCCAATGGCGCCAGCCAAATTGTCCTAGCTATGATATTTCCAAAGATATGGACGAAAAACGATCTGAGTCCAAATCCGGGCCCGTTTTGCTCTAGGAGGCCCAGGAGCCGAGAAAATCGCGAAAAACGAAAAAATCGACTTTAGAAAATTCCCGGACCCCTAGAAAAATCGGAAATCGTCTCACGAATCGAATGGCGCCAGCCAAATTGGCCTAGCTATGATATTTCCAAAGATATGGGCGAAAAACGGTGTGTGGCCAAATCCGTGCCCGTTTTGCTCTAGGAGGCCCAGGAGCCGAGAAAATCGCGAAAAACGAAAAAATCGACTTCAGAAAATTCCCGGACCCCTAGAAAAATCGGGAATCGTCTCACGAATCCAATGGCGCCAGCCAAATTCTCCTAGCTATGATATTTCCAAAGATATGGACGAAAAACGGTCTGAGTCCAAATCCGGGCCCGTTTTGCTCTAGGAGGCCCAGGAGCCGAGAAAATCGCGAAAAACGAAAAAATCGACTTTAGAAAATTGCCGGACCACTAAGACAATCGGAAATCGTCTCACGAATCGAATGGCGCCAGCCAAATTGTCCTAGCTATGATATTTCCAAAGATATGGGCGAAAAACGGTGTGTGGCCAAATCCGTGCCCGTTTTGCTATAGGAGGCCCAGGAGCCGAGAAAAAGGCGAAAAACGAAAAAATCGACTGTGGACAATTCCCGGACCCCTAGAGAAATCGGAAATCGTCTCACGAATCCAATGGCGCCACCCAAATTCTCCTAGCTATGATATTTCCAAATATATGGACGAAAAACGGTCTGAGTCCAAATCCGGGCCCGTTTTGCTCTAGGAGGCCCAGGAGCCGAGAAAATCGCGAAAAACGAAAAAATCGACTTTAGAAAATTCCTGGACCCCTAGGAAAATCGGAAATCGTCTCACGAATCGAATGGCGCCAGCCAAATTGTCCTAGCTATGATATTTCCAAAGATATGGGCGAAAAACGGTGTGTGGCCAAATCCGTGCCCGTTTTGCTCTAGGAGGCCCAGGAGCCGAGAAAATCGCGAAAAACGAAAAAATCGACTTTAGAAAATTGCCGGACCCCTAGGAAAATCGGAAATCGTCTCACGAATCAAATGGCGCCAGCCAAATTGTCCTAGCTATGATATTTCCAAAGATATGGACGAAAAACGGTCTGAGTCCAAATCCGGGCCGGTTTTGCTCTAGGAGGCCCAGGAGCCGAGAAAATCGCGAAAAACGAAAAAATCGACTTTAGAAAATTCCCGGACCCCTAGGAAAATCGGAAATCGTCTCACGAATCGAATGGCGCCAGCCAAATTGTCCTAGCTATGACATTTCCAAAGATATGGGCGAAAAACGGTGTGTGGCCAAATCCGTGCCCGTTTTGCTCTAGGAGGCCCAGGAGCCGAGAAAAAGGCGAAAAACGAAAAAATCGACTGTGGACAATTCCCGAACCCCTAGAAAAATCGGAAATCGTCTCACGAATCCAATTGCGTCAGCCAAATTCTTCTAGCTATGATATTTCCAAAGATATGGACGAAAAACGGTCTGAGTCCAAATCCGGGCCCGTTTTGCTCTAGGAGGCCCAGGAGCCGAGAAAATCGCGAAAAACGAAAAAATCGACTTTAGAAAATTGCCGGACCCCTAGGAAAATCGGAAATCGTCTCACGAATCGAATGGCGCCAGCCAAATTGTCCTAGCTATGATATTTCCAAAGATATGGGCGAAAAACGGTGTGTGGCCAAATCCGTGCCCGTTTTGCTCTAGGAGGCCCAGGAGCCGAGAAAAAGGCGAAAAACGAAAAAATCGACTGTGGACAATTCCCGAACCCCTAGAAAAATCGGAAATCGTCTCACGAATCGAATGGCGCCAGCCAAATTGTCCTAGCTTTGATATTTCCAAAGATATGGACGAAAAACGGTGTGTGGCCAAATCCGCGCCCGTTTTGCTCTAGGAGGCCCAGGAGCCGAGAAAATCGCGAAAAACGAAAAAATCGACTTTAGGAAATTGCCGGACCCCTAGGAAAATCGGAAATCGTCTCACGAATCGAATGGCGCCAGCCAAATTGTCCTAGCTATGATATTTCCAAAGATATGGGCGAAAAACGGTGTGTGGCCAAATCCGTGCCCGTTTTGCTCTAGGAGGCCCAGGAGCCGAGAAAATCGCGAAAAACGAAAAAATCGACTTTAGAAAATTGCCGGACCCCTAGGAAAATCGGAAATCGTCTCACGAATCGAATGGCGCCAGCCAAATTGTCCTAGCTATGATATTTCCAAAGATATGGACGAAAAACGGTCTGAGTCCCAATCCGGGCCCGTTTTGCTCTAGGAGGCCCAGGAGCCGAGAAAATCGCGAAAAACGAAAAAATCGACTTTAGAAAATTCCCGGACCCCTAGGAAAATCGGAAATCGTCTCACGAATCGAAAGGCGCCAGCCAAATTGTCCTAGCTATGACATTTCCAAAGATATGGGCGAAAAACGGTGTGTGGCCAAATCCGTGCCCGTTTTGCTCTAGGAGGCCCAGGGGCCGAGAAAAAGGCGAAAAACGAAAAAATCGACTGTGGACAATTCCCGAACCCCTAGAAAAATCGGAAATCGTCTCACGAATCCAATTGCGTCAGCCAAATTCTTCTAGCTATGATATTTCCAAAGATATGGACGAAAAACGGTCTGAGTCCAAATCCGGGCCCGTTTTGCTCTAGGAGGCCCAGGAGCCGAGAAAATCGCGAAAAACGAAAAAATCGACTTCAGAAAATTCCCGGACCCCTAGAAAAATCGGGAATCGTCTCACGAATCGAATGGCGCCAGCCAAATTGGCCTAGCTATGATATTTCCAAAGATATGGGCGAAAAACGGTGTGTGGCCAAATCCGTGCCCGTTTTGCTCTAGGAGGCCCAGGAGCCGAGAAAATCGCGAAAAACGAAAAAATCGACTTCAGAAAATTCCCGGACCCCTAGAAAAATCGGGAATCGTCTCACGAATCCAATGGCGCCAGCCAAATTCTCCTAGCTATGATATTTCCAAAGATATGGACGAAAAACGGTCTGAGTCCAAATCCGGGCCCGTTTTGCTCTAGGAGGCCCAGGAGCCGAGAAAATCGCGAAAAACGAAAAAATCGACTTTAGAAAATTGCCGGACCACTAAGACAATCGGAAATCGTCTCACGAATCGAATGGCGCCAGCCAAATTGTCCTAGCTATGATATTTCCAAAGATATGGGCGAAAAACGGTGTGTGGCCAAATCCGTGCCCGTTTTGCTATAGGAGGCCCAGGAGCCGAGAAAAAGGCGAAAAACGAAAAAATCGACTGTGGACAATTCCCGGACCCCTAGAGAAATCGGAAATCGTCTCACGAATCCAATGGCGCCAGCCAAATTCTCCTAGCTATGATATTTCCAAAGATATGGACGAAAAACGGTCTGAGTCCAAATCCGGGCCCGTTTTGCTCTAGGAGGCCCAGGAGCCGAGAAAATCGCGAAAAACGAAAAAATCGACTTTAGAAAATTCCTGGACCCCTAGGAAAATCGGAAATCGTCTCACGAATCGAATGGCGCCAGCCAAATTGTCCTAGCTATGATATTTCCAAAGATATGGGCGAAAAACGGTGTGTGGCCAAATCCGTGCCCGTTTTGCTCTAGGAGGCCCAGGAGCCGAGAAAATCGCGAAAAACGAAAAAATCGACTTTAGAAAATTGCCGGACCCCTAGGAAAATCGGAAATCGTCTCACGAATCAAATGGCGCCAGCCAAATTGTCCTAGCTATGATATTTCCAAAGATATGGACGAAAAACGGTCTGAGTCCAAATCCGGGCCGGTTTTGCTCTAGGAGGCCCAGGAGCCGAGAAAATCGCGAAAAACGAAAAAATCGACTTTAGAAAATTCCCGGACCCCTAGGAAAATCGGAAATCGTCTCACGAATCGAATGGCGCCAGCCAAATTGTCCTAGCTATGACATTTCCAAAGATATGGGCGAAAAACGGTGTGTGGCCAAATCCGTGCCCGTTTTGCTCTAGGAGGCCCAGGAGCCGAGAAAAAGGCGAAAAACGAAAAAATCGACTGTGGACAATTCCCGAACCCCTAGAAAAATCGGAAATCGTCTCACGAATCCAATTGCGTCAGCCAAATTCTTCTAGCTATGATATTTCCAAAGATATGGACGAAAAACGGTCTGAGTCCAAATCCGGGCCCGTTTTGCTCTAGGAGGCCCAGGAGCCGAGAAAATCGCGAAAAACGAAAAAATCGACTTCAGAAAATTCCCGGACCCCTAGAAAAATCGGGAATCGTCTCACGAATCGAATGGCGCCAGCCAAATTGGCCTAGCTATGATATTTCCAAAGATATGGGCGAAAAACGGTGTGTGGCCAAATCCGTGCCCGTTTTGCTCTAGGAGGCCCAGGAGCCGAGAAAATCGCGAAAAACGAAAAAATCGACTTCAGAAAATTCCCGGACCCCTAGAAAAATCGGGAATCGTCTCACGAATCCAATGGCGCCAGCCAAATTCTCCTAGCTATGATATTTCCAAAGATATGGACGAAAAACGGTCTGAGTCCAAATCCGGGCCCGTTTTGCTCTAGGAGGCCCAGGAGCCGAGAAAATCGCGAAAAACGAAAAAATCGACTTTAGAAAATTGCCGGACCACTAAGACAATCGGAAATCGTCTCACGAATCGAATGGCGCCAGCCAAATTGTCCTAGCTATGATATTTCCAAAGATATGGGCGAAAAACGGTGTGTGGCCAAATCCGTGCCCGTTTTGCTATAGGAGGCCCAGGAGCCGAGAAAAAGGCGGAAAACGAAAAAATCGACTGTGGACAATTCCCGGACCCCTAGAGAAATCGGAAATCGTCTCACGAATCCAATGGCGCCAGCCAAATTCTCCTAGCTATGATATTTCCAAAGATATGGACGAAAAACGGTCTGAGTCCAAATCCGGGCCCGTTTTGCTCTAAAAGGCCCAGGAGCCGAGAAAATCGCGAAAAACGAAAAAATCGACTTTAGAAAATTGCCGGACCCCTAGGAAAATCGGAAATCGTCTCACGAATCGAATGGCGCCAGCCAAATTGTCCTAGCTATGATATTTCCAAAGATATGGGCGAAAAACGGTGTGTGGCCAAATCCGTGCCCGTTTTGCTCTAGGAGGCCCAGGAGCCGAGAAAAAGGCGAAAAACGAAAAAATCGACTGTGGACAATTCCCGAACCCCTAGAAAAATCGGAAATCGTCTCACGAATCGAATGGCGCCAGCCAAATTGTCCTAGCTTTGATATTTCCAAAGATATGGACGAAAAACGGTGTGTGGCCAAATCCGCGCCCGTTTTGCTCTAGGAGGCCCAGGAGCCGAGAAAATCGCGAAAAACGAAAAAATCGACTTTAGAAAATTCCCGGACCCCTAGAAAAATCGGAAATCGTCTCACGAATCCAATGGCGCCAGCCAAATTGTCCTAGCTATGATATTTCCAAAGATATGGACGAAAAACGATCTGAGTCCAAATCCGGGCCCGTTTTGCTCTAGGAGGCCCAGGAGCCGAGAAAATCGCGAAAAACGAAAAAATCGACTTTAGAAAATTTCCGGACCCCTAGAAAAATCGGAAATCGTCTCACGAATCGAATGGCGCCAGCCAAATTGGCCTAGCTATGATATTTCCAAAGATATGGGCGAAAAACGGTGTGTGGCCAAATCCGTGCCCGTTTTGCTCTAGGAGGCCCAGGAGCCGAGAAAATCGCGAAAAACGAAAAAATCGACTTCAGAAAATTCCCGGACCCCTAGAAAAATCGGGAATCGTCTCACGAATCCAATGGCGCCAGCCAAATTCTCCTAGCTATGATATTTCCAAAGATATGGACGAAAAACGGTCTGAGTCCAAATCCGGGCCCGTTTTGCTCTAGGAGGCCCAGGAGCCGAGAAAATCGCGAAAAACGAAAAAATCGACTTTAGAAAATTGCCGGACCACTAAGACAATCGGAAATCGTCTCACGAATCGAATGGCGCCAGCCAAATTGTCCTAGCTATGATATTTCCAAAGATATGGGCGAAAAACGGTGTGTGGCCAAATCCGTGCCCGTTTTGCTATAGGAGGCCCAGGAGCCGAGAAAAAGGCGAAAAACGAAAAAATCGACTGTGGACAATTCCCGGACCCCTAGAGAAATCGGAAATCGTCTCACGAATCCAATGGCGCCAGCCAAATTCTCCTAGCTATGATATTTCCAAAGATATGGACGAAAAACGGTCTGAGTCCAAATCCGGGCCCGTTTTGCTCTAGGAGGCCCAGGAGCCGAGAAAATCGCGAAAAACGAAAAAATCGACTTTAGAAAATTGCCGGACCCCTAGGAAAATCGGAAATCGTCTCACGAATCGAATGGCGCCAGCCAAATTGTCCTAGCTATGATATTTCCAAAGATATGGGCGAAAAACGGTGTGTGGCCAAATCCGTGCCCGTTTTGCTCTAGGAGGCCCAGGAGCCGAGAAAAAGGCGAAAAACGAAAAAATCGACTGTGGACAATTCCCGAACCCCTAGAAAAATCGGAAATCGTCTCACGAATCGAATGGCGCCAGCCAAATTGTCCTAGCTTTGATATTTCCAAAGATATGGGCGAAAAACGGTGTGTGGCCAAATCCGTGCCCGTTTTGCTCTAGGAGGCCCAGGAGCCGAGAAAAAGGCGAAAAACGAAAAAATCGACTGTGGACAATTCCCGAACCCCTAGAAAAATCGGAAATCGTCTCACGAATCGAATGGCGCCAGCCAAATTGTCCTAGCTTTGATATTTCCAAAGATATGGACGAAAAACGGTCTGAGTCCAAATCCGGGCCCGTTTTGCTCTAGGAGGCCCAGGAGCCGAGAAAATCGCGAAAAACGAAAAAATCGACTTCAGAAAATTCCCGGACCCCTAGAAAAATCGGGAATCGTCTCACGAATCGAATGGCGCCAGCCAAATTGGCCTAGCTATGATATTTCCAAAGATATGGGCGAAAAACGGTGTGTGGCCAAATCCGTGCCCGTTTTGCTCTAGGAGGCCCAGGAGCCGAGAAAATCGCGAAAAACGAAAAAATCGACTTCAGAAAATTCCCGGACCCCTAGAAAAATCGGGAATCGTCTCACGAATCCAATGGCGCCAGCCAAATTCTCCTAGCTATGATATTTCCAAAGATATGGACGAAAAACGGTCTGAGTCCAAATCCGGGCCCGTTTTGCTCTAGGAGGCCCAGGAGCCGAGAAAATCGCGAAAAACGAAAAAATCGACTTTAGAAAATTGCCGGACCACTAAGACAATCGGAAATCGTCTCACGAATCGAATGGCGCCAGCCAAATTGTCCTAGCTATGATATTTCCAAAGATATGGGCGAAAAACGGTGTGTGGCCAAATCCGTGCCCGTTTTGCTATAGGAGGCCCAGGAGCCGAGAAAAAGGCGAAAAACGAAAAAATCGACTGTGGACAATTCCCGGACCCCTAGAGAAATCGGAAATCGTCTCACGAATCCAATGGCGCCAGCCAAATTCTCCTAGCTATGATATTTCCAAAGATATGGACGAAAAACGGTCTGAGTCCAAATCCGGGCCCGTTTTGCTCTAGGAGGCCCAGGAGCCGAGAAAATCGCGAAAAACGAAAAAATCGACTTTAGAAAATTCCTGGACCCCTAGGAAAATCGGAAATCGTCTCACGAATCGAATGGCGCCAGCCAAATTGTCCTAGCTATGATATTTCCAAAGATATGGGCGAAAAACGGTGTGTGGCCAAATCCGTGCCCGTTTTGCTCTAGGAGGCCCAGGAGCCGAGAAAATCGCGAAAAACGAAAAAATCGACTTTAGAAAATTGCCGGACCCCTAGGAAAATCGGAAATCGTCTCACGAATCAAATGGCGCCAGCCAAATTGTCCTAGCTATGATATTTCCAAAGATATGGACGAAAAACGGTCTGAGTCCAAATCCGGGCCGGTTTTGCTCTAGGAGGCCCAGGAGCCGAGAAAATCGCGAAAAACGAAAAAATCGACTTTAGAAAATTCCCGGACCCCTAGGAAAATCGGAAATCGTCTCACGAATCGAATGGCGCCAGCCAAATTGTCCTAGCTATGACATTTCCAAAGATATGGGCGAAAAACGGTGTGTGGCCAAATCCGTGCCCGTTTTGCTCTAGGAGGCCCAGGAGCCGAGAAAAAGGCGAAAAACGAAAAAATCGACTGTGGACAATTCCCGAACCCCTAGAAAAATCGGAAATCGTCTCACGAATCCAATTGCGTCAGCCAAATTCTTCTAGCTATGATATTTCCAAAGATATGGACGAAAAACGGTCTGAGTCCAAATCCGGGCCCGTTTTGCTCTAGGAGGCCCAGGAGCCGAGAAAATCGCGAAAAACGAAAAAATCGACTTTAGAAAATTGCCGGACCCCTAGGAAAATCGGAAATCGTCTCACGAATCGAATGGCGCCAGCCAAATTGTCCTAGCTTTGATATTTCCAAAGATATGGACGAAAAACGGTGTGTGGCCAAATCCGCGCCCGTTTTGCTCTAGGAGGCCCAGGAGCCGAGAAAATCGCGAAAAACGAAAAAATCGACTTTAGGAAATTGCCGGACCCCTAGGAAAATCGGAAATCGTCTCACGAATCGAATGGCGCCAGCCAAATTGTCCTAGCTATGATATTTCCAAAGATATGGGCGAAAAACGGTGTGTGGCCAAATCCGTGCCCGTTTTGCTCTAGGAGGCCCAGGAGCCGAGAAAATCGCGAAAAACGAAAAAATCGACTTTAGAAAATTGCCGGACCCCTAGGAAAATCGGAAATCGTCTCACGAATCGAATGGCGCCAGCCAAATTGTCCTAGCTATGATATTTCCAAAGATATGGACGAAAAACGGTCTGAGTCCCAATCCGGGCCCGTTTTGCTCTAGGAGGCCCAGGAGCCGAGAAAATCGCGAAAAACGAAAAAATCGACTTTAGAAAATTCCCGGACCCCTAGGAAAATCGGAAATCGTCTCACGAATCGAATGGCGCCAGCCAAATTGTCCTAGCTATGACATTTCCAAAGATATGGGCGAAAAACGGTGTGTGGCCAAATCCGTGCCCGTTTTGCTCTAGGAGGCCCAGGAGCCGAGAAAAAGGCGAAAAACGAAAAAATCGACTGTGGACAATTCCCGAACCCCTAGAAAAATCGGAAATCGTCTCACGAATCCAATTGCGTCAGCCAAATTCTTCTAGCTATGATATTTCCAAAGATATGGACGAAAAACGGTCTGAGTCCAAATCCGGGCCCGTTTTGCTCTAGGAGGCCCAGGAGCCGAGAAAATCGCGAAAAACGAAAAAATCGACTTCAGAAAATTCCCGGACCCCTAGAAAAATCGGGAATCGTCTCACGAATCGAATGGCGCCAGCCAAATTGGCCTAGCTATGATATTTCCAAAGATATGGGCGAAAAACGGTGTGTGGCCAAATCCGTGCCCGTTTTGCTCTAGGAGGCCCAGGAGCCGAGAAAATCGCGAAAAACGAAAAAATCGACTTCAGAAAATTCCCGGACCCCTAGAAAAATCGGGAATCGTCTCACGAATCCAATGGCGCCAGCCAAATTCTCCTAGCTATGATATTTCCAAAGATATGGACGAAAAACGGTCTGAGTCCAAATCCGGGCCCGTTTTGCTCTAGGAGGCCCAGGAGCCGAGAAAATCGCGAAAAACGAAAAAATCGACTTTAGAAAATTGCCGGACCACTAAGACAATCGGAAATCGTCTCACGAATCGAATGGCGCCAGCCAAATTGTCCTAGCTATGATATTTCCAAAGATATGGGCGAAAAACGGTGTGTGGCCAAATCCGTGCCCGTTTTGCTATAGGAGGCCCAGGAGCCGAGAAAAAGGCGAAAAACGAAAAAATCGACTGTGGACAATTCCCGGACCCCTAGAGAAATCGGAAATCGTCTCACGAATCCAATGGCGCCAGCCAAATTCTCCTAGCTATGATATTTCCAAAGATATGGACGAAAAACGGTCTGAGTCCAAATCCGGGCCCGTTTTGCTCTAAAAGGCCCAGGAGCCGAGAAAATCGCGAAAAACGAAAAAATCGACTTTAGAAAATTGCCGGACCCCTAGGAAAATCGGAAATCGTCTCACGAATCGAATGGCGCCAGCCAAATTGTCCTAGCTATGATATTTCCAAAGATATGGGCGAAAAACGGTGTGTGGCCAAATCCGTGCCCGTTTTGCTCTAGGAGGCCCAGGAGCCGAGAAAAAGGCGAAAAACGAAAAAATCGACTGTGGACAATTCCCGAACCCCTAGAAAAATCGGAAATCGTCTCACGAATCGAATGGCGCCAGCCAAATTGTCCTAGCTTTGATATTTCCAAAGATATGGACGAAAAACGGTGTGTGGCCAAATCCGCGCCCGTTTTGCTCTAGGAGGCCCAGGAGCCGAGAAAATCGCGAAAAACGAAAAAATCGACTTTAGAAAATTCCCGGACCCCTAGAAAAATCGGAAATCGTCTCACGAATCCAATGGCGCCAGCCAAATTGTCCTAGCTATGATATTTCCAAAGATATGGACGAAAAACGATCTGAGTCCAAATCCGGGCCCGTTTTGCTCTAGGAGGCCCAGGAGCCGAGAAAATCGCGAAAAACGAAAAAATCGACTTTAGAAAATTTCCGGACCCCTAGAAAAATCGGAAATCGTCTCACGAATCGAATGGCGCCAGCCAAATTGGCCTAGCTATGATATTTCCAAAGATATGGGCGAAAAACGGTGTGTGGCCAAATCCGTGCCCGTTTTGCTCTAGGAGGCCCAGGAGCCGAGAAAATCGCGAAAAACGAAAAAATCGACTTCAGAAAATTCCCGGACCCCTAGAAAAATCGGGAATCGTCTCACGAATCCAATGGCGCCAGCCAAATTCTCCTAGCTATGATATTTCCAAAGATATGGACGAAAAACGGTCTGAGTCCAAATCCGGGCCCGTTTTGCTCTAGGAGGCCCAGGAGCCGAGAAAATCGCGAAAAACGAAAAAATCGACTTTAGAAAATTGCCGGACCACTAAGACAATCGGAAATCGTCTCACGAATCGAATGGCGCCAGCCAAATTGTCCTAGCTATGATATTTCCAAAGATATGGGCGAAAAACGGTGTGTGGCCAAATCCGTGCCCGTTTTGCTATAGGAGGCCCAGGAGCCGAGAAAAAGGCGAAAAACGAAAAAATCGACTGTGGACAATTCCCGGACCCCTAGAGAAATCGGAAATCGTCTCACGAATCCAATGGCGCCAGCCAAATTCTCCTAGCTATGATATTTCCAAAGATATGGACGAAAAACGGTCTGAGTCCAAATCCGGGCCCGTTTTGCTCTAGGAGGCCCAGGAGCCGAGAAAATCGCGAAAAACGAAAAAATCGACTTTAGAAAATTGCCGGACCCCTAGGAAAATCGGAAATCGTCTCACGAATCGAATGGCGCCAGCCAAATTGTCCTAGCTATGATATTTCCAAAGATATGGGCGAAAAACGGTGTGTGGCCAAATCCGTGCCCGTTTTGCTCTAGGAGGCCCAGGAGCCGAGAAAAAGGCGAAAAACGAAAAAATCGACTGTGGACAATTCCCGAACCCCTAGAAAAATCGGAAATCGTCTCACGAATCGAATGGCGCCAGCCAAATTGTCCTAGCTTTGATATTTCCAAAGATATGGGCGAAAAACGGTGTGTGGCCAAATCCGTGCCCGTTTTGCTCTAGGAGGCCCAGGAGCCGAGAAAAAGGCGAAAAACGAAAAAATCGACTGTGGACAATTCCCGAACCCCTAGAAAAATCGGAAATCGTCTCACGAATCGAATGGCGCCAGCCAAATTGTCCTAGCTTTGATATTTCCAAAGATATGGACGAAAAACGGTGTGTGGCCAAATCCGCGCCCGTTTTGCTCTAGGAGGCCCAGGAGCCGAGAAAATCGCGAAAAACGAAAAAATCGACTTTAGGAAATTGCCGGACCCCTAGGAAAATCGGAAATCGTCTCACGAATCGAATGGCGCCAGCCAAATTGTCCTAGCTATGATATTTCCAAAGATATGGGCGAAAAACGGTGTGTGGCCAAATCCGTGCCCGTTTTGCTCTAGGAGGCCCAGGAGCCGAGAAAATCGCGAAAAACGAAAAAATCGACTTTAGAAAATTGCCGGACCCCTAGGAAAATCGGAAATCGTCTCACGAATCGAATGGCGCCAGCCAAATTGTCCTAGCTATGATATTTCCAAAGATATGGACGAAAAACGGTCTGAGTCCCAATCCGGGCCCGTTTTGCTCTAGGAGGCCCAGGAGCCGAGAAAATCGCGAAAAACGAAAAAATCGACTTTAGAAAATTCCCGGACCCCTAGGAAAATCGGAAATCGTCTCACGAATCGAATGGCGCCAGCCAAATTGTCCTAGCTATGACATTTCCAAAGATATGGGCGAAAAACGGTGTGTGGCCAAATCCGTGCCCGTTTTGCTCTAGGAGGCCCAGGAGCCGAGAAAAAGGCGAAAAACGAAAAAATCGACTGTGGACAATTCCCGAACCCCTAGAAAAATCGGAAATCGTCTCACGAATCCAATTGCGTCAGCCAAATTCTTCTAGCTATGATATTTCCAAAGATATGGACGAAAAACGGTCTGAGTCCAAATCCGGGCCCGTTTTGCTCTAGGAGGCCCAGGAGCCGAGAAAATCGCGAAAAACGAAAAAATCGACTTCAGAAAATTCCCGGACCCCTAGAAAAATCGGGAATCGTCTCACGAATCGAATGGCGCCAGCCAAATTGGCCTAGCTATGATATTTCCAAAGATATGGGCGAAAAACGGTGTGTGGCCAAATCCGTGCCCGTTTTGCTCTAGGAGGCCCAGGAGCCGAGAAAATCGCGAAAAACGAAAAAATCGACTTCAGAAAATTCCCGGACCCCTAGAAAAATCGGGAATCGTCTCACGAATCCAATGGCGCCAGCCAAATTCTCCTAGCTATGATATTTCCAAAGATATGGACGAAAAACGGTCTGAGTCCAAATCCGGGCCCGTTTTGCTCTAGGAGGCCCAGGAGCCGAGAAAATCGCGAAAAACGAAAAAATCGACTTTAGAAAATTGCCGGACCACTAAGACAATCGGAAATCGTCTCACGAATCGAATGGCGCCAGCCAAATTGTCCTAGCTATGATATTTCCAAAGATATGGGCGAAAAACGGTGTGTGGCCAAATCCGTGCCCGTTTTGCTATAGGAGGCCCAGGAGCCGAGAAAAAGGCGAAAAACGAAAAAATCGACTGTGGACAATTCCCGGACCCCTAGAGAAATCGGAAATCGTCTCACGAATCCAATGGCGCCAGCCAAATTCTCCTAGCTATGATATTTCCAAAGATATGGACGAAAAACGGTCTGAGTCCAAATCCGGGCCCGTTTTGCTCTAAAAGGCCCAGGAGCCGAGAAAATCGCGAAAAACGAAAAAATCGACTTTAGAAAATTGCCGGACCCCTAGGAAAATCGGAAATCGTCTCACGAATCGAATGGCGCCAGCCAAATTGTCCTAGCTATGATATTTCCAAAGATATGGGCGAAAAACGGTGTGTGGCCAAATCCGTGCCCGTTTTGCTCTAGGAGGCCCAGGAGCCGAGAAAAAGGCGAAAAACGAAAAAATCGACTGTGGACAATTCCCGAACCCCTAGAAAAATCGGAAATCGTCTCACGAATCGAATGGCGCCAGCCAAATTGTCCTAGCTTTGATATTTCCAAAGATATGGACGAAAAACGGTGTGTGGCCAAATCCGCGCCCGTTTTGCTCTAGGAGGCCCAGGAGCCGAGAAAATCGCGAAAAACGAAAAAATCGACTTTAGAAAATTCCCGGACCCCTAGAAAAATCGGAAATCGTCTCACGAATCCAATGGCGCCAGCCAAATTGTCCTAGCTATGATATTTCCAAAGATATGGACGAAAAACGATCTGAGTCCAAATCCGGGCCCGTTTTGCTCTAGGAGGCCCAGGAGCCGAGAAAATCGCGAAAAACGAAAAAATCGACTTTAGAAAATTTCCGGACCCCTAGAAAAATCGGAAATCGTCTCACGAATCGAATGGCGCCAGCCAAATTGGCCTAGCTATGATATTTCCAAAGATATGGGCGAAAAACGGTGTGTGGCCAAATCCGTGCCCGTTTTGCTCTAGGAGGCCCAGGAGCCGAGAAAATCGCGAAAAACGAAAAAATCGACTTCAGAAAATTCCCGGACCCCTAGAAAAATCGGGAATCGTCTCACGAATCCAATGGCGCCAGCCAAATTCTCCTAGCTATGATATTTCCAAAGATATGGACGAAAAACGGTCTGAGTCCAAATCCGGGCCCGTTTTGCTCTAGGAGGCCCAGGAGCCGAGAAAATCGCGAAAAACGAAAAAATCGACTTTAGAAAATTGCCGGACCACTAAGACAATCGGAAATCGTCTCACGAATCGAATGGCGCCAGCCAAATTGTCCTAGCTATGATATTTCCAAAGATATGGGCGAAAAACGGTGTGTGGCCAAATCCGTGCCCGTTTTGCTATAGGAGGCCCAGGAGCCGAGAAAAAGGCGAAAAACGAAAAAATCGACTGTGGACAATTCCCGGACCCCTAGAGAAATCGGAAATCGTCTCACGAATCCAATGGCGCCAGCCAAATTCTCCTAGCTATGATATTTCCAAAGATATGGACGAAAAACGGTCTGAGTCCAAATCCGGGCCCGTTTTGCTCTAGGAGGCCCAGGAGCCGAGAAAATCGCGAAAAACGAAAAAATCGACTTTAGAAAATTGCCGGACCCCTAGGAAAATCGGAAATCGTCTCACGAATCGAATGGCGCCAGCCAAATTGTCCTAGCTATGATATTTCCAAAGATATGGGCGAAAAACGGTGTGTGGCCAAATCCGTGCCCGTTTTGCTCTAGGAGGCCCAGGAGCCGAGAAAAAGGCGAAAAACGAAAAAATCGACTGTGGACAATTCCCGAACCCCTAGAAAAATCGGAAATCGTCTCACGAATCGAATGGCGCCAGCCAAATTGTCCTAGCTTTGATATTTCCAAAGATATGGACGAAAAACGGTGTGTGGCCAAATCCGCGCCCGTTTTGCTCTAGGAGGCCCAGGAGCCGAGAAAATCGCGAAAAACGAAAAAATCGACTTTAGAAAATTCCCGGACCCCTAGAAAAATCGGAAATCGTCTCACGAATCCAATGGCGCCAGCCAAATTGTCCTAGCTATGATATTTCCAAAGATATGGACGAAAAACGATCTGAGTCCAAATCCGGGCCCGTTTTGCTCTAGGAGGCCCAGGAGCCGAGAAAATCGCGAAAAACGAAAAAATCGACTTCAGAAAATTCCCGGACCCCTAGAGAAATCGGAAATCGTCTCACGAATCCAATGGCGCCAGCCAAATTCTCCTAGCTATGATATTTCCAAATATATGGACGAAAAACGGTCTGAGTCCAAATCCGGGCCCGTTTTGCTCTAGGAGGCCCAGGAGCCGAGAAAATCGCGAAAAACGAAAAAATCGACTTTAGAAAATTCCCGGACCCCTAGGAAAATCGGAAATCGTCTCACGAATCGAATGGCGCCAGCCAAATTGTCCTAGCTATGATATTTCCAAAGATATGGGCGAAAAACGGTGTGTGGCCAAATCCGTGCCCGTTTTGCTCTAGGAGGCCCAGGAGCCGAGAAAATCGCGAAAAACGAAAAAATCGACTTTAGAAAATTGCCGGACCCCTAGGAAAATCGGAAATCGTCTCACGAATCAAATGGCGCCAGCCAAATTGTCCTAGCTATGATATTTCCAAAGATATGGACGAAAAACGGTCTGAGTCCAAATCCGGGCCCGTTTTGCTCTAGGAGGCCCAGGAGCCGAGAAAATCGCGAAAAACGAAAAAATCGACTTTAGAAAATTCCCGGACCCCTAGGAAAATCGGAAATCGTCTCACGAATCGAATGGCGCCAGCCAAATTGTCCTAGCTATGACATTTCCAAAGATATGGGCGAAAAACGGTGTGTGGCCAAATCCGTGCCCGTTTTGCTCTAGGAGGCCCAGGAGCCGAGAAAAAGGCGAAAAACGAAAAAATCGACTGTGGACAATTCCCGAACCCCTAGAAAAATCGGAAATCGTCTCACGAATCCAATTGCGTCAGCCAAATTCTTCTAGCTATGATATTTCCAAAGATATGGACGAAAAACGGTCTGAGTCCAAATCCGGGCCCGTTTTGCTCTAGGAGGCCCAGGAGCCGAGAAAATCGCGAAAAACGAAAAAATCGACTTTAGAAAATTGCCGGACCCCTAGGAAAATCGGAAATCGTCTCACGAATCGAATGGCGCCAGCCAAATTGTCCTAGCTATGATATTTCCAAAGATATGGGCGAAAAACGGTGTGTGGCCAAATCCGTGCCCGTTTTGCTCTAGGAGGCCCAGGAGCCGAGAAAAAGGCGAAAAACGAAAAAATCGACTGTGGACAATTCCCGAACCCCTAGAAAAATCGGAAATCGTCTCACGAATCGAATGGCGCCAGCCAAATTGTCCTAGCTTTGATATTTCCAAAGATATGGACGAAAAACGGTGTGTGGCCAAATCCGCGCCCGTTTTGCTCTAGGAGGCCCAGGAGCCGAGAAAATCGCGAAAAACGAAAAAATCGACTTTAGAAAATTGCCGGACCCCTAGAAAAATCGGAAATCGTCTCACGAATCGAATGGCGCCAGCCAAATTGTCCTAGCTATGACATTTCCAAAGATATGGGCGAAAAACGGTGTGTGGCCAAATCCGTGCCCGTTTTGCTCTAGGAGGCCCAGGAGCCGAGAAAAAGGCGAAAAACGAAAAAATCGACTGTGGACAATTCCCGAACCCCTAGAAAAATCGGAAATCGTCTCACGAATCCAATTGCGTCAGCCAAATTCTTCTAGCTATGATATTTCCAAAGATATGGACGAAAAACGGTCTGAGTCCAAATCCGGGCCCGTTTTGCTCTAGGAGGCCCAGGAGCCGAGAAAATCGCGAAAAACGAAAAAATCGACTTCAGAAAATTCCCGGACCCCTAGAAAAATCGGGAATCGTCTCACGAATCGAATGGCGCCAGCCAAATTGGCCTAGCTATGATATTTCCAAAGATATGGGCGAAAAACGGTGTGTGGCCAAATCCGTGCCCGTTTTGCTCTAGGAGGCCCAGGAGCCGAGAAAATCGCGAAAAACGAAAAAATCGACTTCAGAAAATTCCCGGACCCCTAGAAAAATCGGGAATCGTCTCACGAATCCAATGGCGCCAGCCAAATTCTCCTAGCTATGATATTTCCAAAGATATGGACGAAAAACGGTCTGAGTCCAAATCCGGGCCCGTTTTGCTCTAGGAGGCCCAGGAGCCGAGAAAATCGCGAAAAACGAAAAAATCGACTTTAGAAAATTGCCGGACCACTAAGACAATCGGAAATCGTCTCACGAATCGAATGGCGCCAGCCAAATTGTCCTAGCTATGATATTTCCAAAGATATGGGCGAAAAACGGTGTGTGGCCAAATCCGTGCCCGTTTTGCTATAGGAGGCCCAGGAGCCGAGAAAAAGGCGAAAAACGAAAAAATCGACTGTGGACAATTCCCGGACCCCTAGAGAAATCGGGAATCGTCTCACGAATCCAATGGCGCCAGCCAAATTCTCCTAGCTATGATATTTCCAAAGATATGGACGAAAAACGGTCTGAGTCCAAATCCGGGCCCGTTTTGCTCTAGGAGGCCCAGGAGCCGAGAAAATCGCGAAAAACGAAAAAATCGACTTTAGAAAATTCCCGGACCCCTAGGAAAATCGGAAATCGTCTCACGAATCGAATGGCGCCAGCCAAATTGTCCTAGCTATGACATTTCCAAAGATATGGGCGAAAAACGGTGTGTGGCCAAATCCGTGCCCGTTTTGCTCTAGGAGGCCCAGGAGCCGAGAAAAAGGCGAAAAACGAAAAAATCGACTGTGGACAATTCCCGAACCCCTAGAAAAATCGGAAATCGTCTCACGAATCCAATTGCGTCAGCCAAATTCTTCTAGCTATGATATTTCCAAAGATATGGACGAAAAACGGTCTGAGTCCAAATCCGGGCCCGTTTTGCTCTAGGAGGCCCAGGAGCCGAGAAAATCGCGAAAAACGAAAAAATCGACTTTAGAAAATTGCCGGACCCCTAGGAAAATCGGAAATCGTCTCACGAATCGAATGGCGCCAGCCAAATTGTCCTAGCTATGATATTTCCAAAGATATGGGCGAAAAACGGTGTGTGGCCAAATCCGTGCCCGTTTTGCTCTAGGAGGCCCAGGAGCCGAGAAAAAGGCGAAAAACGAAAAAATCGACTGTGGACAATTCCCGAACCCCTAGAAAAATCGGAAATCGTCTCACGAATCGAATGGCGCCAGCCAAATTGTCCTAGCTTTGATATTTCCAAAGATATGGACGAAAAACGGTGTGTGGCCAAATCCGCGCCCGTTTTGCTCTAGGAGGCCCAGGAGCCGAGAAAATCGCGAAAAACGAAAAAATCGACTTTAGAAAATTGCCGGACCCCTAGGAAAATCGGGAATCGTCTCACGAATCCAATGGCGCCAGCCAAATTCTCCTAGCTATGATATTTCCAAAGATATGGACGAAAAACGGTCTGAGTCCAAATCCGGGCCCGTTTTGCTCTAGGAGGCCCAGGAGCCGAGAAAATCGCGAAAAACGAAAAAATCGACTTTAGAAAATTGCCGGACCCCTAGGAAAATCGGAAATCGTCTCACGAATCGAATGGCGCCAGCCAAATTGTCCTAGCTATGATATTTCCAAAGATATGGGCGAAAAACGGTGTGTGGCCAAATCCGTGCCCGTTTTGCTCTAGGAGGCCCAGGAGCCGAGAAAAAGGCGAAAAACGAAAAAATCGACTGTGGACAATTCCCGAACCCCTAGAAAAATCGGAAATCGTCTCACGAATCGAATGGCGCCAGCCAAATTGTCCTAGCTTTGATATTTCCAAAGATATGGACGAAAAACGGTGTGTGGCCAAATCCGCGCCCGTTTTGCTCTAGGAGGCCCAGGAGCCGAGAAAATCGCGAAAAACGAAAAAATCGACTTTAGAAAATTCCCGGACCCCTAGAAAAATCGGAAATCGTCTCACGAATCCAATGGCGCCAGCCAAATTGGCCTAGCTATGATATTTCCAAAGATATGGGCGAAAAACGGTGTGTGGCCAAATCCGTGCCCGTTTTGCTCTAGGAGGCCCAGGAGCCGAGAAAATCGCGAAAAACGAAAAAATCGACTTCAGAAAATTCCCGGACCCCTAGAAAAATCGGGAATCGTCTCACGAATCCAATGGCGCCAGCCAAATTCTCCTAGCTATGATATTTCCAAAGATATGGACGAAAAACGGTCTGAGTCCAAATCCGGGCCCGTTTTGCTCTAGGAGGCCCAGGAGCCGAGAAAATCGCGAAAAACGAAAAAATCGACTTTAGAAAATTGCCGGACCACTAAGACAATCGGAAATCGTCTCACGAATCGAATGGCGCCAGCCAAATTGTCCTAGCTATGATATTTCCAAAGATATGGGCGAAAAACGGTGTGTGGCCAAATCCGTGCCCGTTTTGCTATAGGAGGCCCAGGAGCCGAGAAAAAGGCGAAAAACGAAAAAATCGACTGTGGACAATTCCCGGACCCCTAGAGAAATCGGAAATCGTCTCACGAATCCAATGGCGCCAGCCAAATTCTCCTAGCTATGATATTTCCAAATATATGGACGAAAAACGGTCTGAGTCCAAATCCGGGCCCGTTTTGCTCTAGGAGGCCCAGGAGCCGAGAAAATCGCGAAAAACGAAAAAATCGACTTTAGAAAATTGCCGGACCCCTAGGAAAATCGGAAATCGTCTCACGAATCGAATGGCGCCAGCCAAATTGTCCTAGCTATGATATTTCCAAAGATATGGGCGAAAAACGGTGTGTGGCCAAATCCGTGCCCGTTTTGCTCTAGGAGGCCCAGGAGCCGAGAAAATCGCGAAAAACGAAAAAATCGACTTTAGAAAATTGCCGGACCCCTAGGAAAATCGGAAATCGTCTCACGAATCGAATGGCGCCAGCCAAATTGTCCTAGCTATGATATTTCCAAAGATATGGACGAAAAACGGTCTGAGTCCAAATCCGGGCCCGTTTTGCTCTAGGAGGCCCAGGAGCCGAGAAAATCGCGAAAAACGAAAAAATCGACTTTAGAAAATTCCCGGACCCCTAGGAAAATCGGAAATCGTCTCACGAATCGAATGGCGCCAGCCAAATTGTCCTAGCTATGACATTTCCAAAGATATGGGCGAAAAACGGTGTGTGGCCAAATCCGTGCCCGTTTTGCTCTAGGAGGCCCAGGAGCCGAGAAAAAGGCGAAAAACGAAAAAATCGACTGTGGACAATTCCCGAACCCCTAGAAAAATCGGAAATCGTCTCACGAATCCAATTGCGTCAGCCAAATTCTTCTAGCTATGATATTTCCAAAGATATGGACGAAAAACGGTCTGAGTCCAAATCCGGGCCCGTTTTGCTCTAGGAGGCCCAGGAGCCGAGAAAATCGCGAAAAACGAAAAAATCGACTTCAGAAAATTCCCGGACCCCTAGAAAAATCGGGAATCGTCTCACGAATCCAATGGCGCCAGCCAAATTCTCCTAGCTATGATATTTCCAAAGATATGGACGAAAAATGATCTGAGTCCAAATCCGGGCCCGTTTTGCTCTAGGAGGCCCAGGAGCCGAGAAAATCGCGAAAAACGAAAAAATCGACTTTAGAAAATTCCCGGACCCCTAGAAAAATCGGAAATCGTCTCACGAATCGAATGGCGCCAGCCAAATTGGCCTAGCTATGTTATTTCCAAAGATATGGGCGAAAAACGGTGTGTGGCCAAATCCGTGCCCGTTTTGCTCTAGGAGGCCCAGGAGCCGAGAAAAAGGCGAAAAACGAAAAAATCGACTGTGGACAATTCCCGAACCCCTAGAAAAATCGGAAATCGTCTCACGAATCCAATGGCGTCAGCCAAATTCTTCTAGCTATGATATTTCCAAAGATATGGACGAAAAACGGTCTGAGTCCAAATCCGGGCCCGTTTTGCTCTAGGAGGCCCAGGAGCCGAGAAAATCGCGAAAAACGAAAAAATCGACTTTAGAAAATTGCCGGACCCCTAGGAAAATCGGAAATCGTCTCACGAATCGAATGGCGCCAGCCAAATTGTCCTAGCTATGATATTTCCAAAGATATGGGCGAAAAACGGTGTGTGGCCAAATCCGTGCCCGTTTTTCTCTAGGAGGCCCAGGAGCCGAGAAAATCGCGAAAAATGAAAAAATCGACTTCAGAAAATTCCCGGACCCCTAGAAAAATCGGGAATCGTCTCACGAATCCAATGGCGCCAGCCAAATTCTCCTAGCTATGATATTTCCAAAGATATGGACGAAAAACGGTCTGAGTCCAAATCCGGGCCCGTTTTGCTCTAGGAGGCCCAGGAGCCGAGAAAAAGGCGAAAAACGAAAAAATCGACTGTGGACAATTCCCGAACCCCTAGAAAAATCGGAAATCGTCTCACGAATCCAATTGCGTCAGCCAAATTCTTCTAGCTATGATATTTCCAAAGATATGGACGAAAAACGGTCTGAGTCCAAATCCGGGCCCGTTTTGCTCTAGGAGGCCCAGGAGCCGAGAAAATCGCGAAAAACGAAAAAATCGACTTCAGAAAATTCCCGGACCCCTAGAAAAATCGGGAATCGTCTCACGAATCCAATGGCGCCAGCCAAATTCTCCTAGCTATGATATTTCCAAAGATATGGACGAAAAACGGTCTGAGTCCAAATCCGGGCCCGTTTTGCTCTAGGAGGCCCAGGAGCCGAGAAAATCGCGAAAAACGAAAAAATCGACTGTGGACAATTCCCGGACCCCTAGAGAAATCGGAAATCGTCTCACGAATCCAATGGCGCCAGCCAAATTCTCCTAGCTATGATATTTCCAAAGATATGGACGAAAAACGGTCTGAGTCCAAATCCGGGCCCGTTTTGCTCTAGGAGGCCCAGGAGCCGAGAAAATCGCGAAAAACGAAAAAATCGACTTTAGAAAATTGCCGGACCCCTAGGAAAATCGGAAATCGTCTCACGAATCGAATGGCGCCAGCCAAATTGTCCTAGCTATGATATTTCCAAAGATATGGACGAAAAACGGTGTGTGGCCAAATCCGTGCCCGTTTTGCTCTAGGAGGCCCAGGAGACGAGAAAAAGGCGAAAAACGAAAAAATCGACTGTGGACAATTCCCGAACCCCTAGAAAAATCGGAAATCGTCTCACGAATCGAATGGCGCCAGCCAAATTGTCCTAGCTATGATATTTCCAAAGATATGGGCGAAAAACGGTGTGTGGCCAAATCCGTGCCCGTTTTGCTCTAGGAGGCCCAGGAGCCGAGAAAAAGGTGAAAAACGAAAAAATCGACTGTGGACAATTCCCGAACCCCTAGAAAAATCGGAAATCGTCTCACGAATCCAATGGCGTCAGCCAAATTCTTCTAGCTATGATATTTCCAAAGATATGGACGAAAAACAGTCTGAGTTCAAATCCGGGCCCGTTTTGCTCTAGGAGGCCCAGGAGCCGAGAAAATCGCGAAAAACGAAAAAATCGACTTTAGAAAATTGCCGGACCCCTAGAAAAATCGGAAATCGTCTCACGAATCCAATGGCGCCAGCCAAATTGTCCTAGCTATGATATTTCCAAAGATATGGACGAAAAACGATCCGAGTCCAAATCCGGGCCCGTTTTGCTCTAGGAGGCCCAGGAGCCGAGAAAATCGCGAAAAACGAAAAAATCGACTTTAGAAAATTCCCGGACCCCTAGAAAAATCGGAAATCGTCTCACGAATCGAATGGCGCCAGCCAAATTGGCCTAGCTATGATATTTCCAAAGATATGGACGAAAAACGGTGTGTGGCCAAATCCGGGCCCGTTTTGCTCTAGGAGGCCCAGGAGCCGAGAAAATCGCGAAAAACGAAAAAATCGACTTCAGAAAATTCCCGGACCCCTAGAAAAATCGGGAATCGTCTCACGAATCCAATGGCGCCAGCCAAATTCTCCTAGCTATGATATTTCCAAAGATATGGACGAAAAATGATCTGAGTCCAAATCCGGGCCCGTTTTGCTCTAGGAGGCCCAGGAGCCGAGAAAATCGCGAAAAACGAAAAAATCGACTTTAGAAAATTCCCGGACCCCTAGAAAAATCGGAAATCGTCTCACGAATCGAATGGCGCCAGCCAAATTGGCCTAGCTATGTTATTTCCAAAGATATGGGCGAAAAACGGTGTGTGGCCAAATCCGTGCCCGTTTTGCTCTAGGAGGCCCAGGAGCCGAGAAAAAGGCGAAAAACGAAAAAATCGACTGTGGACAATTCCCGAACCCCTAGAAAAATCGGAAATCGTCTCACGAATCCAATGGCGTCAGCCAAATTCTTCTAGCTATGATATTTCCAAAGATATGGACGAAAAACGGTCTGAGTCCAAATCCGGGCCCGTTTTGCTCTAGGAGGCCCAGGAGCCGAGAAAATCGCGAAAAACGAAAAAATCGACTTTAGAAAATTGCCGGACCCCTAGGAAAATCGGAAATCGTCTCACGAATCGAATGGCGCCAGCCAAATTGTCCTAGCTATGATATTTCCAAAGATATGGACGAAAAACGGTCTGAGTCCAAATCCGGGCCCGTTTTGCTCTAGGAGGCCCAGGAGCCGAGAAAATCGCGAAAAACGAAAAAATCGACTTTAGAAAATTCCCGGACCCCTAGAAAAATCGGAAATCGTCTCACGAATCGAATGGCGCCAGCCAAATTGGCCTAGCTATGATATTTCCAAAGATATGGGCGAAAAACGGTGTGTGGCCAAATCCGTGCCCGTTTTTCTCTAGGAGGCCCAGGAGCCGAGAAAATCGCGAAAAATGAAAAAATCGACTTCAGAAAATTCCCGGACCCCTAGAAAAATCGGGAATCGTCTCACGAATCCAATGGCGCCAGCCAAATTCTCCTAGCTATGATATTTCCAAAGATATGGACGAAAAACGGTCTGAGTCCAAATCCGGGCCCGTTTTGCTCTAGGAGGCCCAGGAGCCGAGAAAAAGGCGAAAAACGAAAAAATCGACTGTGGACAATTCCCGAACCCCTAGAAAAATCGGAAATCGTCTCACGAATCCAATTGCGTCAGCCAAATTCTTCTAGCTATGATATTTCCAAAGATATGGACGAAAAACGGTCTGAGTCCAAATCCGGGCCCGTTTTGCTCTAGGAGGCCCAGGAGCCGAGAAAATCGCGAAAAACGAAAAAATCGACTTCAGAAAATTCCCGGACCCCTAGAAAAATCGGGAATCGTCTCACGAATCCAATGGCGCCAGCCAAATTCTCCTAGCTATGATATTTCCAAAGATATGGACGAAAAACGGTCTGAGTCCAAATCCGGGCCCGTTTTGCTCTAGGAGGCCCAGGAGCCGAGAAAATCGCGAAAAACGAAAAAATCGACTGTGGACAATTCCCGGACCCCTAGAGAAATCGGAAATCGTCTCACGAATCCAATGGCGCCAGCCAAATTCTCCTAGCTATGATATTTCCAAAGATATGGACGAAAAACGGTCTGAGTCCAAATCCGGGCCCGTTTTGCTCTAGGAGGCCCAGGAGCCGAGAAAATCGCGAAAAACGAAAAAATCGACTTTAGAAAATTGCCGGACCCCTAGGAAAATCGGAAATCGTCTCACGAATCGAATGGCGCCAGCCAAATTGTCCTAGCTATAATATTTCCAAAGATATGGACGAAAAACGGTGTGTGGCCAAATCCGTGCCCGTTTTGCTCTAGGAGGCCCAGGAGACGAGAAAAAGGCGAAAAACGAAAAAATCGACTGTGGACAATTCCCGGACCCCTAGAAAAATCGGAAATCGTCTCACGAATCGAATGGCGCCAGCCGAATTGTCCTAGCTATGATATTTCCAAAGATATGGGCGAAAAACGGTGTGTGGCCAAATCCGTGCCCGTTTTGCTCTAGGAGGCCCAGGAGCCGAGAAAAAGGCGAAAAACGAAAAAATCGACTGTGGACAATTCCCGAACCCCTAGAAAAATCGGAAATCGTCTCACGAATCGAATGGCGCCAGCCAAATTGTCCTAGCTATGATATTTCCAAAGATATGGGCGAAAAACGGTGTGTGGCCAAATCCGTGCCCGTTTTGCTCTAGGAGGCCCAGGAGCCGAGAAAAAGGTGAAAAACGAAAAAATCGACTGTGGACAATTCCCGAACCCCTAGAAAAATCGGAAATCGTCTCACGAATCCAATGGCGTCAGCCAAATTCTTCTAGCTATGATATTTCCAAAGATATGGACGAAAAACAGTCTGAGTTCAAATCCGGGCCCGTTTTGCTCTAGGAGGCCCAGGAGCCGAGAAAATCGCGAAAAACGAAAAAATCGACTTTAGAAAATTGCCGGACCCCTAGAAAAATCGGAAATCGTCTCACGAATCCAATGGCGCCAGCCAAATTGTCCTAGCTATGATATTTCCAAAGATATGGACGAAAAACGATCCGAGTCCAAATCCGGGCCCGTTTTGCTCTAGGAGGCCCAGGAGCCGAGAAAATCGCGAAAAACGAAAAAATCGACTTTAGAAAATTCCCGGACCCCTAGAAAAATCGGAAATCGTCTCACGAATCGAATGGCGCCAGCCAAATTGGCCTACCTATGATATTTCCAAAGATATGGACGAAAAACGGTCTGAGTCCAAATGCGGGCCCGTTTTGCTCTAGGAAGCCCAGGAGCCGAGAAAATCGCGAAAAACGAAAAAATCGACTTTAGAAAATTGCCGGACCCCTAAAAAAATCGGAAATCGTCTCACGAATACAATGGCGCCAGGCAAATTATCATAGCTATGATATTTCCAGAGATATGGGCGAAAACCAGTGTGATTCCAAATCAGGGCCAGTTTTGCTCTAGGAGGCCCAGGAGCCGAGAAAATCGCGAAAAACGAAAAAATCGACTTTAGAAAATTCCCGGACCCCTAGAAAAATCGGAAATCGTCTCACGAATCGAATGGCGCCAGCCAAATTGGCCTAGCTATGATATTTCCAAAGATATGGGCGAAAAACGGTGTGTGGCCAAATCCGTGCCCGTTTTGCTCTAGGAGGCCCAGGAGCCGAGAAAAAGGCGAAAAACGAAAAAATCGACTGTGGACAATTCCCGGACCCCTAGAGAAATCGGAAATCGTCTCACGAATCCAATGGCGCCAGCCAAATTCTCCTAGCTATGATATTTCCAAAGATATGGACGAAAAACGGTCTGAGTCCAAATCCGGGCCCGTTTTGCTCTAGGAGGCCCAGGAGCCGAGAAAATCGCGAAAAACGAAAAAATCGACTTTAGAAAATTGCCGGACCACTAAGACAATCGGAAATCGTCTCACGAATCGAATGGCGCCAGCCAAATTGTCCTAGCTATGATATTTCCAAAGATATGGGCGAAAAACGGTGTGTGGCCAAATCCGTGCCCGTTTTGCTATAGGAGGCCCAGGAAGCGAGAAAAAGGCGAAAAACGAAAAAATCGACTGTGGACAATTCCCGGACCCCTAGAGAAATCGGAAATCGTCTCACGAATCCAATGGCGCCAGCCAAATTCTCCTAGCTATGATATTTCCAAAGATATGGACGAAAAACGGTCTGAGTCCAAATCCGGGCCCGTTTTGCTCTAGGAGGCCCAGGAGCCGAGAAAATCGCGAAAAACGAAAAAATCGACTTTAGAAAATTGCCGGACCCCTAGGAAAATCGGAAATCGTCTCACGCATCGAATGGCGCCAGCCAAATTGTCCTAGCTATGATATTTCCAAAGATATGGGCGAAAAACGGTGTGTGGCCAAATCCGTGCCCGTTTTGCTCTAGGAGGCCCAGGAGCCGAGAAAAAGGCGAAAAACGAAAAAATCGACTGTGGACAATTCCCGAACCCCTAGAAAAATCGGAAATCGTCTCACGAATCCAATGGCGTCAGCCCAATTCTTCTAGCTATGATATTTCCAAAGATATGGACGAAAAACGGTCTGAGTCCAAATCCGGGCCCGTTTTGCTCTAGGAGGCCCAGGAGCCGAGAAAATCGCGAAAAACGAAAAAATCGACTTTAGAAAATTGCCGGACCCCTAGGAAAATCGGAAATCGTCTCACGAATCGAATGGCGCCAGCCAAATTGTCCTAGCTATGATATTTCCAAAGATATGGACGAAAAACGGTCTGAGTCCAAATCCGGGCCCGTTTTGCTCTAGGAGGCCCAGGAGCCGAGAAAATCGCGAAAAACGAAAAAATCGACTTTAGAAAATTCCCGGACCCCTAGGAAAATCGGAAATCGTCTCACGAATCGAATGGCGCCAGCCAAATTGTCCTAGCTATGACATTTCCAAAGATATGGGCGAAAAACGGTGTGTGGCCAAATCCGTGCCCGTTTTGCTCTAGGAGGCCCAGGAGCCGAGAAAAAGGCGAAAAACGAAAAAATCGACTGTGGACAATTCCCGAACCCCTAGAAAAATCGGAAATCGTCTCACGAATCCAATTGCGTCAGCCAAATTCTTCTAGCTATGATATTTCCACAGATATGGACGAAAAACGGTCTGAGTCCAAATCCGGGCCCGTTTTGCTCTAGGAGGCCCAGGAGCCGAGAAAATCGCGAAAAACGAAAAAATCGACTTCAGAAAATTCCCGGACCCCTAGAAAAATCGGGAATCGTCTCACGAATCTAATGGCGCCAGCCAAATTCTCCTAGCTATGATATTTCCAAAGATATGGACGAAAAACGGTATGAGTCCAAATCCGGGCCCGTTTTGCTCTAGGAGGCCCAGGAGCCGAGAAAATCGCGAAAAACGAAAAAATCGACTTTAGAAAATTGCCGGACCACTAAGACAATCGGAAATCGTCTCACGAATCGAATGGCGCCAGCCAAATTGTCCTAGCTATGATATTTCCAAAGATATGGGCGAAAAACGGTGTGTGGCCAAATCCGTGCCCGTTTTGCTCTAGGAGGCCCAGGAGCCGAGAAAAAGGCGAAAAACGAAACAATCGACTGTGGACAATTCCCGAACCCCTAGAAAAATCGGAAATCGTCTCACGAATCCAATGGCGCCAGCCAAATTGTCCTAGCAATGATATTTCCAAAGATTTGGACGAAAAACGATCTGAGTCCAAATCCGGGCCCGTTTTGCTCTAGGAGGCCCAGGAGCCGAGAAAATCGCGAAAAACGAAAAAATCGACTTTAGAAAATTCCCGGACCCCTAGAAAAATCGGAAATCGTCTCACGAATCGAATGGCGCCAGCCAAATTGGCCTAGCTATGATATTTCCAAAGATATGGGCGAAAAACGGTGTGTGGCCAAATCCGTGCCCGTTTTGCTCTAGGAGGCCCAGGAGCCGAGAAAATCGCGAAAAACGAAAAAATCGACTTCAGAAAATTCCCGGACCCCTAGAAAAATCGGGAATCGTCTCACGAATCCAATGGCGCCAGCCAAATTCTCCTAGCTATGATATTTCCAAAGATATGGACGAAAAACGGTCTGAGTCCAAATCCGGGCCCGTTTTGCTCTAGGAGGCCCAGGAGCCGAGAAAAAGGCGAAAAACGAAAAAATCGACTGTGGACAATTCCCGAACCCCTAGAAAAATCGGAAATCGTCTCACGAATCCAATTGCGTCAGCCAAATTCTTCTAGCTATGATATTTCCAAAGATATGGACGAAAAACGGTCTGAGTCCAAATCCGGGCCCGTTTTGCTCTAGGAGGCCCAGGAGCCGAGAAAATCGCGAAAAACGAAAAAATCGACTTCAGAAAATTCCCGGACCCCTAGGAAAATCGGAAATCGTCTCACGAATCGAATGGCGCCAGCCAAATTGTCCTAGCTATGATATTTCCAAAGATATGGGCGAAAAACGGTGTGTGGCCAAATCCGTGCCCGTTTTGCTCTAGGAGGCCCAGGAGCCGAGAAAAAGGCGAAAAACGAAAAAATCGACTGTGGACAATTCCCGAACCCCTAGAAAAATCGGAAATCGTCTCACGAATCCAATGGCGTCAGCCAAATTCTTCTAGCTATGATATTTCCAAAGATATGGACGAAAAACAGTCTGAGTTCAAATCCGGGCCCGTTTTGCTCTAGGAGGCCCAGGAGCCGAGAAAATCGCGAAAAACGAAAAAATCGACTTTAGAAAATTGCCGGACCCCTAGAAAAATCGGAAATCGTCTCACGAATCGAATGGCGCCAGCCAAATTGTCCTAGCTTTGATATTTCCAAAGATATGGACGAAAAACGGTGTGTGGCCAAATCCGCGCCCGTTTTGCTCTAGGAGGCCCAGGAGCCGAGAAAATCGCGAAAAACGAAAAAATCGACTTTAGAAAATTCCCGGACCCCTAGAAAAATCGGAAATCGTCTCACGAATCGAATGGCGCCAGCCAAATTGGCCTAGCTATGATATTTCCAAAGATATGGGCGAAAAACGGTGTGTGGCCAAATCCGTGCCCGTTTTGCTCTAGGAGGCCCAGGAGCCGAGAAAATCGCGAAAAACGAAAAAATCGACTTCAGAAAATTCCCGGACCCCTAGAAAAATCGGGAATCGTCTCACGAATCCAATGGCGCCAGCCAAATTCTCCTAGCTATGATATTTCCAAAGATATGGACGAAAAACGGTCTGAGTCCAAATCCGGGCCCGTTTTGCTCTAGGAGGCCCAGGAGCCGAGAAAATCGCGAAAAACGAAAAAATCGACTTTAGAAAATTGCCGGACCACTAAGACAATCGGAAATCGTCTCACGAATCGAATGGCGCCAGCCAAATTGTCCTAGCTATGATATTTCCAAAGATATGGGCGAAAAACGGTGTGTGGCCAAATCCGTGCCCGTTTTGCTATAGGAGGCCCAGGAAGCGAGAAAAAGGCGAAAAACGAAAAAATCGACTGTGGACAATTCCCGGACCCCTAGAGAAATCGGAAATCGTCTCACGAATCCAATGGCGCCAGCCAAATTCTCCTAGCTATGATATTTCCAAAGATATGGACGAAAAACGGTCTGAGTCCAAATCCGGGCCCGTTTTGCTCTAGGAGGCCCAGGAGCCGAGAAAATCGCGAAAAACGAAAAAATCGACTTTAGAAAATTGCCGGACCCCTAGGAAAATCGGAAATCGTCTCACGCATCGAATGGCGCCAGCCAAATTGTCCTAGCTATGATATTTCCAAAGATATGGGCGAAAAACGGTGTGTGGCCAAATCCGTGCCCGTTTTGCTCTAGGAGGCCCAGGAGCCGAGAAAAAGGCGAAAAACGAAAAAATCGACTGTGGACAATTCCCGAACCCCTAGAAAAATCGGAAATCGTCTCACGAATCCAATGGCGTCAGCCCAATTCTTCTAGCTATGATATTTCCAAAGATATGGACGAAAAACGGTCTGAGTCCAAATCCGGGCCCGTTTTGCTCTAGGAGGCCCAGGAGCCGAGAAAATCGCGAAAAACGAAAAAATCGACTTTAGAAAATTGCCGGACCCCTAGGAAAATCGGAAATCGTCTCACGAATCGAATGGCGCCAGCCAAATTGTCCTAGCTATGACATTTCCAAAGATATGGGCGAAAAACGGTGTGTGGCCAAATCCGTGCCCGTTTTGCTCTAGGAGGCCCAGGAGCCGAGAAAAAGGCGAAAAACGAAAAAATCGACTGTGGACAATTCCCGAACCCCTAGAAAAATCGGAAATCGTCTCACGAATCCAATTGCGTCAGCCAAATTCTTCTAGCTATGATATTTCCAAAGATATGGACGAAAAACGGTCTGAGTCCAAATCCGGGCCCGTTTTGCTCTAGGAGGCCCAGGAGCCGAGAAAATCGCGAAAAACGAAAAAATCGACTTCAGAAAATTCCCGGACCCCTAGAAAAATCGGGAATCGTCTCACGAATCCAATGGCGCCAGCCAAATTCTCCTAGCTATGATATTTCCAAAGATATGGACGAAAAACGGTCTGAGTCCAAATCCGGGCCCGTTTTGCTCTAGGAGGCCCAGGAGCCGAGAAAATCGCGAAAAACGAAAAAATCGACTTTAGAAAATTGCCGGACCACTAAGACAATCGGAAATCGTCTCACGAATCGAATGGCGCCAGCCAAATTGTCCTAGCTATGATATTTCCAAAGATATGGGCGAAAAACGGTGTGTGGCCAAATCCGTGCCCGTTTTGCTATAGGAGGCCCAGGAAGCGAGAAAAAGGCGAAAAACGAAAAAATCGACTGTGGACAATTCCCGGACCCCTAGAGAAATCGGAAATCGTCTCACGAATCCAATGGCGCCAGCCAAATTCTCCTAGCTATGATATTTCCAAAGATATGGACGAAAAACGGTCTGAGTCCAAATCCGGGCCCGTTTTGCTCTAGGAGGCCCAGGAGCCGAGAAAATCGCGAAAAACGAAAAAATCGACTTTAGAAAATTGCCGGACCCCTAGGAAAATCGGAAATCGTCTCACGCATCGAATGGCGCCAGCCAAATTGTCCTAGCTATGATATTTCCAAAGATATGGGCGAAAAACGGTGTGTGGCCAAATCCGTGCCCGTTTTGCTCTAGGAGGCCCAGGAGCCGAGAAAAAGGCGAAAAACGAAAAAATCGACTGTGGACAATTCCCGAACCCCTAGAAAAATCGGAAATCGTCTCACGAATCCAATGGCGTCAGCCCAATTCTTCTAGCTATGATATTTCCAAAGATATGGACGAAAAACGGTCTGAGTCCAAATCCGGGCCCGTTTTGCTCTAGGAGGCCCAGGAGCCGAGAAAATCGCGAAAAACGAAAAAATCGACTTTAGAAAATTGCCGGACCCCTAGGAAAATCGGAAATCGTCTCACGAATCGAATGGCGCCAGCCAAATTGTCCTAGCTATGATATTTCCAAAGATATGGACGAAAAACGGTCTGAGTCCAAATCCGGGCCCGTTTTGCTCTAGGAGGCCCAGGAGCCGAGAAAATCGCGAAAAACGAAAAAATCGACTTTAGAAAATTCCCGGACCCCTAGGAAAATCGGAAATCGTCTCACGAATCGAATGGCGCCAGCCAAATTGTCCTAGCTATGACATTTCCAAAGATATGGGCGAAAAACGGTGTGTGGCCAAATCCGTGCCCGTTTTGCTCTAGGAGGCCCAGGAGCCGAGAAAAAGGCGAAAAACGAAAAAATCGACTGTGGACAATTCCCGAACCCCTAGAAAAATCGGAAATCGTCTCACGAATCCAATTGCGTCAGCCAAATTCTTCTAGCTATGATATTTCCAAAGATATGGACGAAAAACGGTCTGAGTCCAAATCCGGGCCCGTTTTGCTCTAGGAGGCCCAGGAGCCGAGAAAATCGCGAAAAACGAAAAAATCGACTTCAGAAAATTCCCGGACCCCTAGAAAAATCGGGAATCGTCTCACGAATCTAATGGCGCCAGCCAAATTCTCCTAGCTATGATATTTCCAAAGATATGGACGAAAAACGGTCTGAGTCCAAATCCGGGCCCGTTTTGCTCTAGGAGGCCCAGGAGCCGAGAAAATCGCGAAAAACGAAAAAATCGACTTTAGAAAATTGCCGGACCACTAAGACAATCGGAAATCGTCTCACGAATCGAATGGCGCCAGCCAAATTGTCCTAGCTATGATATTTCCAAAGATATGGGCGAAAAACGGTGTGTGGCCAAATCCGTGCCCGTTTTGCTCTAGGAGGCCCAGGAGCCGAGAAAAAGGCGAAAAACGAAACAATCGACTGTGGACAATTCCCGAACCCCTAGAAAAATCGGAAATCGTCTCACGAATCCAATGGCGCCAGCCAAATTGTCCTAGCAATGATATTTCCAAAGATATGGACGAAAAACGATCTGAGTCCAAATCCGGGCCCGTTTTGCTCTAGGAGGCCCAGGAGCCGAGAAAATCGCGAAAAACGAAAAAATCGACTTTAGAAAATTCCCGGACCCCTAGAAAAATCGGAAATCGTCTCACGAATCGAATGGCGCCAGCCAAATTGGCCTAGCTATGATATTTCCAAAGATATGGGCGAAAAACGGTGTGTGGCCAAATCCGTGCCCGTTTTGCTCTAGGAGGCCCAGGAGCCGAGAAAATCGCGAAAAACGAAAAAATCGACTTCAGAAAATTCCCGGACCCCTAGAAAAATCGGGAATCGTCTCACGAATCCAATGGCGCCAGCCAAATTCTCCTAGCTATGATATTTCCAAAGATATGGACGAAAAACGGTCTGAGTCCAAATCCGGGCCCGTTTTGCTCTAGGAGGCCCAGGAGCCGAGAAAAAGGCGAAAAACGAAAAAATCGACTGTGGACAATTCCCGAACCCCTAGAAAAATCGGAAATCGTCTCACGAATCCAATTGCGTCAGCCAAATTCTTCTAGCTATGATATTTCCAAAGATATGGACGAAAAACGGTTTGAGTCCAAATCCGGGCCCGTTTTGCTCTAGGAGGCCCAGGAGCCGAGAAAATCGCGAAAAACGAAAAAATCGACTTCAGAAAATTCCCGGACCCCTAGAAAAATCGGAAATCGTCTCACGAATCCAATGGCGTCAGCCAAATTCTCCTAGCTATGATATTTCCAAAGATATGGACGAAAAACGGTCTGAGTCCAAATCCGTGCCCGTTTTGCTCTAGGAGGCCCAGGAGCCGAGAAAATCGCGAAAAACGAAAAAATCGACTTTAGAAAATTCCCGGACCCCTAGGAAAATCGGAAATCGTCTCACGAATCGAATGGCGCCAGCCAAATTGTTCTAGCTATGATATTTCCAAAGATATGGACGAAAAACGGTCTGAGTCCAAATCCGGGCCCGTTTTGCTCTAGGAAGCCCAGGAGCCGAGAAAATCGCGAAAAACGAAAAAATCGACTTTAGAAAATTGCCGGACCCCTAAAAAAATCGGAAATCGTCTCACGAATACAATGGCGCCAGGCAAATTATCATAGCTATGATATTTCCAGAGATATGGGCGAAAACCAGTGTGATTCCAAATCAGGGCCCGTTTTGCTCTAGGAGGCCCAACAGCCGAGAAAAAGGCGAAAAACGAAAAAATCGAATGTGGACAATTCCCGGACCCCTAGAAAAATCGGAAATCGTCTCACGAATCGAATGGCGCCAGCCAAATTGTCCTAGCTTTGATATTTCCAAAGATATGGACGAAAAACGGTGTGTGGCCAAATCCGCGCCCGTTTTGCTCTAGGAGGCCCAGGAGCCGAGAAAATTGCGAAAAACGAAAAAATCGACTTTAGAAAATTCCCGGACCCCCAGAAAAATCGGAAATCGTCTCACGAATCGAATGGCGCCAGCCAAATTGGCCTAGCTATGATATTTCCAAAGATATGGGCGAAAAACGGTGTGTGGCCAAATCCGTGCCCGTTTTGCTCTAGGAGGCCCAGGAGCCGAGAAAAAGGCGAAAAACGAAAAAATCGACTGTGGACAATTCCCGAACCCCTAGAAAAATCGGAAATCGTCTCACGAATCCAATGGCGTCAGCCAAATTCTTCTAGCTATGATATTTCCAAAGATATGGACGAAAAACGGTCTGAGTTCAAATCCGGGCCCGTTTTGCTCTAGGAGGCCCAGGAGCCGAGAAAATCGCGAAAAACGAAAAAATCGACTTTAGAAAATTCCCGGACCCCTAGGAAAATCGGAAATCGTCTCACGAATCGAATGGCGCCAGCCAAATTGTCCTAGCTATGATATTTCCAAAGATATGGGCGAAAAACGGTGTGTGGCCAAATCCGTGCCCGTTTTGCTCTAGGAGGCCCAGGAGCCGAGAAAAAGGCGAAAAACGAAAAAATCGACTGTGGACAATTCCCGAACCCCTAGAAAAATCGGAAATCGTCTCACGAATCCAATGGCGTCAGCCAAATTCTTCTAGCTATGATATTTCCAAAGATATGGACGAAAAACAGTCTGAGTTCAAATCCGGGCCCGTTTTGCTCTAGGAGGCCCAGGAGCCGAGAAAATCGCGAAAAACGAAAAAATCGACTTTAGAAAATTGCCGGACCCCTAGAAAAATCGGAAATCGTCTCACGAATCCAATGGCGCCAGCCAAATTGTCCTAGCTATGATATTTCCAAAGATATGGACGAAAAACAATCCGAGTCCAAATCCGGGCCCGTTTTGCTCTAGGAGGCCCAGGAGCCGAGAAAATCGCGAAAAACGAAAAAATCGACTTTAGAAAATTCCCGGACCCCTAGAAAAATCGGAAATCGTCTCACGAATCGAATGGCGCCAGCCAAATTGGCCTAGCTATGATATTTCCAAAGATATGGACGAAAAACGGTCTGAGTCCAAATCCGGGCCCGTTTTGCTCTAGGAAGCCCAGGAGCCGAGAAAATCGCGAAAAACGAAAAAATCGACTTTAGAAAATTGCCGGACCCCTAAGACAATGGGAAATCGTCTCACGAATCGAATGGCGCCAGGCAAATTGGCCTAGCTATGATATTTCCAAAGATATGGGCGAAAAACGGTGTGTGGCCAAATCCGTGCCCGTTTTGCTCTAGGAGGCCCAGGAGCCGAGAAAAAGGCGAAAAACGAAAAAATCGACTGTGGACAATTCCCGGACCCCTAGAGAAATCGGAAATCGTCTCACGAATCCAATGGCGCCAGCCAAATTCTCCTAGCTATGATATTTCCAAAGATATGGACGAAAAACGGTCTGAGTCCAAATCCGGGCCCGTTTTGCTCTAGGAGGCCCAGGAGCCGAGAAAATCGCGAAAAACGAAAAAATCGACTTTAGAAAATTGCCGGACCCCTAGGAAAATCGGAAATCGTCTCACGAATCGAATGGCGCCAGCCAAATTGTCCTAGCTATGATATTTCCAAAGATATGGGCGAAAAACGGTGTGTGGCCAAATCCGTGCCCGTTTTGCTCTAGGAGGCCCAACAGCCGAGAAAAAGGCGAAAAACGAAAAAATCGAATGTGGACAATTCCCGGACCCCTAGAAAAATCGGAAATCGTCTCACGAATCGAATGGCGCCAGCCAAATTGTCCTAGCTTTGATATTTCCAAAGATATGGACGAAAAACGGTGTGTGGCCAAATCCGCGCCCGTTTTGCTCTAGGAGGCCCAGGAGCCGAGAAAATCGCGAAAAACGAAAAAATCGACTTCAGAAAATTCCCGGACCCCTAGAAAAATCGGGAATCGTCTCACGAATCCAATGGCGCCAGCCAAATTCTCCTAGCTATGATATTTCCAAAGATATGGACGAAAAACGGTCTGAGTCCAAATCCGGGCCCGTTTTGCTCTAGGAGGCCCAGGAGCCGAGAAAAAGGCGAAAAACGAAAAAATCGACTGTGGACAATTCCCGGACCCCTAGAGAAATCGGAAATCGTCTCACGAATCCAATGGCGCCAGCCAAATTCTCCTAGCTATGATATTTCCAAAGATATGGACGAAAAACGGTCTGAGTCCAAATCCGGGCCCGTTTTGCTCTAGGAGGCCCAGGAGCCGAGAAAATCGCGAAAAACGAAAAAATCGACTTTAGAAAATTGCCGGACCCCTAGGAAAATCGGAAATCGTCTCACGAATCGAATGGCGCCAGTCAAATTGTCCTAGCTATGATATTTCCAAAGATATGGGCGAAAAACGGTGTGTGGCCAAATCCGTGCCCGTTTTGCTCTAGGAGGCCCAGGAGCCGAGAAAAAGGCGAAAAACGAAAAAATCGACTGTGGACAATTCCCGAACCCCTAGAAAAATCGGAAATCGTCTCACGAATCCAATGGCGTCAGCCAAATTCTTCTAGCTATGATATTTCCAAAGATATGGACGAAAAACGGTCTGAGTTCAAATCCGGGCCCGTTTTGCTCTAGGAGGCCCAGGAGCCGAGAAAATCGCGAAAAACGAAAAAATCGACTTTAGAAAATTCCCGGACCCCTAGGAAAATCGGAAATCGTCTCACGAATCGAATGGCGCCAGCCAAATTGTCCTAGCTATGATATTTCCAAAGATATGGACGAAAAACGGTCTGAGTCCAAATCCGGGCCCGTTTTGCTCTAGGAGGCCCAGGAGCCGAGAAAATCGCGAAAAACGAAAAAATCGACTTTAGAAAATTCCCGGACCCCTAGGAAAATCGGAAATCGTCTCACGAATCGAATGGCGCCAGCCAAATTGTCCTAGCTATGATATTTCCAAAGATATGGACGAAAAACGGTCTGAGTCCAAATCCGGGCCCGTTTTGCTCTAGGAGGCCCAGGAGCCGAGAAAATCGCGAAAAACGAAAAAATCGACTTTAGAAAATTCCCGGACCCCTAGGAAAATCGGAAATCGTCTCACGAATCGAATGGCGCCAGCCAAATTGTCCTAGCTATGATATTTCCAAAGATATGGGCGAAAAACGGTGTGTGGCCAAATCCGTGCCCGTTTTGCTCTAGGAGGCCCAGGAGCCGAGAAAAAGGCGAAAAACGAAAAAATCGACTGTGGACAATTCCCGAACCCCTAGAAAAATCGGAAATCGTCTCACGAATCCAATGGCGTCAGCTAAATTCTTCTAGCTATGATATTTCCAAAGATATGGACGAAAAACGGTCTGAGTCCAAATCCGGGCCCGTTTTGCTCTAGGAGGCCCAGGAGCCGAGAAAATCGCGAAAAACGAAAAAATCGACTTTAGAAAATTGCCGGACCCCTAGGAAAATCGGAAATCGTCTCACGAATCGAATGGCGCCAGCCAAATTGTCCTAGCTATGATATTTCCAAAGATATGGACGAAAAACGGTCTGAGTCCAAATCCGGGCCCGTTTTGCTCTAGGAGGCCCAGGAGCCGAGAAAATCGCGAAAAACGAAAAAATCGACTTTAGAAAATTGCCGGACCCCTAGGGAAATCGGAAATCGTCTCACGAATCCAATGGCGTCAGCCAAATTCTTCTAGCTATGATATTTCCAAAGATATGGACGAAAAACAGTCTGAGTTCAAATCCGGGCCCGTTTTGCTCTAGGAGGCCCAGGAGCCGAGAAAATCGCGAAAAACGAAAAAATCGACTTTAGAAAATTGCCGGACCCCTAGGAAAATCGGAAATCGTCTCACGAATCGAATGGCGCCAGCCAAATTGTCCTAGCTATAATATTTCCAAAGATATGGGCGAAAAACGGTGTGTGGCCAAATCCGTGCCCGTATTGGTCTAGGAGGCCCAGGAGCCGAGAAAAAGGCGAAAAACGAAAAAATCGACTGTGGACAATTCCCGAACCCCTAGAAAAATCGGAAATCGTCTCACGAATCCAATGGCGTCAGCCAAATTCTCCTAGCTATGATATTTCCAAAGATATGGACGAAAAACGGTCTGAGTCCAAATCCGTGCCCGTTTTGCTCTAGGAGGCCCAGGAGCCGAGAAAATCGCGAAAAACGAAAAAATCGACTTTAGAAAATTCCCGGACCCCTAGGAAAATCGGAAATCGTCTCACGAATCGAATGGCGCCAGCCAAATTGTCCTAGCTATGATATTTCCAAAGATATGGACGAAAAACGGTCTGAGTCCAAATCCGGGCCCGTTTTGCTCTAGGAAGCCCAGGAGCCGAGAAAATCGCGAAAAACGAAAAAATCGACTTTGGTAAATTGCCGGACCCCTAAAAAAATCGGAAATCGTCTCACGAATACAATGGCGCCAGGCAAATTATCATAGCTATGATATTTCCAGAGATATGGGCGAAAACCAGTGTGATTCCAAATCAGGGCCCGTTTTGCTCTAGGAGGCCCAACAGCCGAGAAAAAGGCGAAAAACGAAAAAATCGAATGTGGACAATTCCCGGACCCGTAGAAAAATCGGAAATCGTCTCACGAATCGAATGGCGCCAGCCAAATTGTCCTAGCTTTGATATTTCCAAAGATATGGACGAAAAACGGTGTGTGGCCAAATCCGCGCCCGTTTTGCTCTAGGAGGCCCAGGAGCCGAGAAAATCGCGAAAAACGAAAAAATCGACTTTAGAAAATTCCCGGACCCCTAGAAAAATCGGAAATCGTCTCACGAATCCAATGGCGCCAGCCAAATTGTCCTAGCTATGATATTTCCAAAGATATGGACGAAAAACGATCCGAGTCCAAATCCGGGCCCGTTTTGCTCTAGGAGGCCCAGGAGCCGAGAAAATCGCGAAAAACGAAAAAATCGACTTTAGAAAATTGCCGGACCACTAAGACAATCGGAAATCGTCTCACTAATCGAATGGCGCCAGCCAAATTGTCCTAGCTATGATATTTCCAAAGATATGGGCGAAAAACGGTGTGTGGCCAAATCCGTGCCCGTTTTGCTCTAGGAGGCCCAGGAGCCGAGAAAAAGGCGAAAAACGAAAAAATCGACTGTGGACAATTCCCGGACCCCTAGAGAAATCGGAAATCGTCTCACGAATCGAATGGCGCCAGCCAAATTGTCCTAGCTATGATATTTCCAAAGATATGGACGAAAAACGGTCTGAGTCCAAATCCGGGCCCGTTTTGCTCTAGGAGGCCCAGGAGCCGAGAAAATCGCGAAAAACGAAAAAATCGACTTTAGAAAATTGCCGGACCCCTAGGAAAATCGGAAATCGTCTCACGAATCGAATGGCGCCAGCCAAATTGTCCTAACTATAATATTTCCAAAGATATGGACGAAAAACGGTGTGTGGCCAAATCCGTGCCCGTTTTGCTCTAGGAGGCCCAGGAGACGAGAAAAAGGCGAAAAACGAAAAAATCGACTGTGGACAATTCCCGGACCCCTAGAAAAATCGGAAATCGTCTCACGAATCCAATGGCGCCAGCCAAATTGTCCTAGCTTTGATATTTCCAAAGATATGGACGAAAAACGGTGTGTGGCCAAATCCGCGCCCGTTTTGCTCTAGGAGGCCCAGGAGCCGAGAAAATCGCGAAAAACGAAAAAATCGACTTTAGAAAATTCCCGGACCCCTAGAAAAATCGGAAATCGTCTCACGAATCCAATGGCGCCAGCCAAATTGTCCTAGCTATGATATTTCCAAAGATATGGACGAAAAACGATCCGAGTCCAAATCCGGGCCCGTTTTGCTCTAGGAGGCCCAGGAGCCGAGAAAATCGCGAAAAACGAAAAAATCGACTTTAGAAAATTCCCGGACCCCTAGAAAAATCGGAAATCGTCTCACGAATCGAATGGCGCCAGCCAAATTGGCCTAGCTATGATATTTCCAAAGATATGGACGAAAAACGGTCTGAGTCCAAATCCGGGCCCGTTTTGCTCTAGGAAGCCCAGGAGCCGAGAAAATCGCGAAAAACGAAAAAATCGACTTCAGAAAATTCCCGGACCCCTAGAAAAATCGGAAATCGTCTCACGAATCGAATGGCGCCAGCCAAATTGTCCTAGCTTTGATATTTCCAAAGATATGGACGAAAAACGGTGTGTGGCCAAATCCGTGCCCGTTTTGCTCTAGGAGGCCCAGGAGCCGAGAAAAAGGCGAAAAACGAAGCAATCGACTGTGGACAATTCCCGAACCCCTAGAAAAATCGGAAATCGTCTCACGAATCCAATGGCGCCAGCCAAATTGTCCTAGCAATGATATTTCCAAAGATATGGACGAAAAACGATCTGAGTCCAAATCCGGGCCCGTTTTGCTCTAGGAGGCCCAGGAGCCGAGAAAATCGCGAAAAACGAAAAAATCGACTTTAGAAAATTCCCGGACCCCTAGAAAAATCGGAAATCGTCTCACGAATCGAATGGCGCCAGCCAAATTGGCCTAGCTATGATATTTCCAAAGATATGGGCGAAAAACGGTGTGTGGCCAAATCCGTGCCCGTTTTGCTCTAGGAGGCCCAGGAGCCGAGAAAATCGCGAAAAACGAAAAAATCGACTTCAGAAAATTCCCGGACCCCTAGAAAAATCGGGAATCGTCTCACGAATCCAATGGCGCCAGCCAAATTCTCCTAGCTATGATATTTCCAAAGATATGGACGAAAAACGGTCTGAGTCCAAATCCGGGCCCGTTTTGCTCTAGGAGGCCCAGGAGCCGAGAAAAAGGCGAAAAACGAAAAAATCGACTGTGGACAATTCCCGAACCCCTAGAAAAATCGGAAATCGTCTCACGAATCCAATTGCGTCAGCCAAATTCTTCTAGCTATGATATTTCCAAAGATATGGACGAAAAACGGTCTGAGTCCAAATCCGGGCCCGTTTTGCTCTAGGAGGCCCAGGAGCCGAGAAAATCGCGAAAAACGAAAAAATCGACTTCAGAAAATTCCCGGACCCCTAGGAAAATCGGAAATCGTCTCACGAATCGAATGGCGCCAGCCAAATTGTCCTAGCTATGATATTTCCAAAGATATGGGCGAAAAACGGTGTGTGGCCAAATCCGTGCCCGTTTTGCTCTAGGAGGCCCAGGAGCCGAGAAAAAGGCGAAAAACGAAAAAATCGACTGTGGACAATTCCCGAACCCCTAGAAAAATCGGAAATCGTCTCACGAATCCAATGGCGTCAGCCAAATTCTTCTAGCTATGATATTTCCAAAGATATGGACGAAAAACAGTCTGAGTTCAAATCCGGGCCCGTTTTGCTCTAGGAGGCCCAGGAGCCGAGAAAATCGCGAAAAACGAAAAAATCGACTTTAGAAAATTGCCGGACCCCTAGAAAAATCGGAAATCGTCTCACGAATCCAATGGCGCCAGCCAAATTGTCCTAGCTATGATATTTCCAAAGATATGGACGAAAAACAATCCGAGTCCAAATCCGGGCCCGTTTTGCTCTAGGAGGCCCAGGAGCCGAGAAAATCGCGAAAAACGAAAAAATCGACTTTAGAAAATTCCCGGACCCCTAGAAAAATCGGAAATCGTCTCACGAATCGAATGGCGCCAGCCAAATTGGCCTAGCTATGATATTTCCAAAGATATGGACGAAAAACGGTCTGAGTCCAAATCCGGGCCCGTTTTGCTCTAGGAAGCCCAGCAGCCGAGAAAATCGCGAAAAACGAAAAAATCGACTTTAGAAAATTGCCGGACCCCTAAAAAAATCGGAAATCGTCTCACGAATACAATGGCGCCAGGCAAATTATCATAGCTATGATATTTCCAGAGATATGGGCGTAAACCAGTGTGATTCCAAATCAGGGCCCGTTATGCTCTAGGAGGCCCAACAGCCGAGAAAAAGGCGAAAAACGAAAAAATCGAATGTGGACAATTCCCGGACCCCTAGAAAAATCGGAAATCGTCTCACGAATCGAATGGCGCCAGCCAAATTGTCCTAGCTTTGATATTTCCAAAGATATGGACGAAAAACGGTGTGTGGCCAAATCCGTGCCCGTTTTGCTCTAGGAGGCCCAGGAGCCGAGAAAAAGGCGAAAAACGAAAAAATCGACTGTGGACAATTCCCGAACCCCTAGAAAAATCGGAAATCGTCTCACGAATCCAATGGCGTCAGCCAAATTCTTCTAGCTATGATATTTCCAAAGATATGGACGAAAAACAGTCTGAGTTCAAATCCGGGCCCGTTTTGCTCTAGGAGGCCCAGGAGCCGAGAAAATCGCGAAAAACGAAAAAATCGACTTTAGAAAATTGCCGGACCCCTAGAAAAATCGGAAATCGTCTCACGAATCCAATGGCGCCAGCCAAATTGTCCTAGCTATGATATTTCCAAAGATATGGACGAAAAACAATCCGAGTCCAAATCCGGGCCCGTTTTGCTCTAGGAGGCCCAGGAGCCGAGAAAATCGCGAAAAACGAAAAAATCGACTTTAGAAAATTCCCGGACCCCTAGAAAAATCGGAAATCGTCTCACGAATCGAATGGCGCCAGCCAAATTGGCCTAGCTATGATATTTCCAAAGATATGGACGAAAAACGGTCTGAGTCCAAATCCGGGCCCGTTTTGCTCTAGCAAGCCCAGGAGCCGAGAAAATCGCGAAAAACGAAAAAATCGACTTTAGAAAATTGCCGGACCCCTAAAAAAATCGGAAATCGTCTCACGAATACAATGGCGCCAGGCAAATTATCATAGCTATGATATTTCCAGAGATATGGGCGAAAACCAGTGTGATTCCAAATCAGGGCCCGTTATGCTCTAGGAGGCCCAACAGCCGAGAAAAAGGCGAAAAACGAAAAAATCGAATGTGGACAATTCCCGGACCCCTAGAAAAATCGGAAATCGTCTCACGAATCGAATGGCGCCAGCCAAATTGTCCTAGCTTTGATATTTCCAAAGATATGGACGAAAAACGGTGTGTGGCCAAATCCGCGCCCGTTTTGCTCTAGGAGGCCCAGGAGCCGAGAAAATCGCGAAAAACGAAAAAATCGACTTTAGAAAATTCCCGGACCCCTAGAAAAATCGGAAATCGTCTCACGAATCGAATGGCGCCAGCCAAATTGGCCTAGCTATGATATTTCCAAAGATATGGGCGAAAAACGGTGTGTGGCCAAATCCGTGCCCGTTTTGCTCTAGGAGGCCCAGGAGCCGAGAAAATCGCGAAAAACGAAAAAATCGACTTCAGAAAATTCCCGGACCCCTAAAAAAATCGGGAATCGTCTCACGAATCCAATGGCGCCAGCCAAATTCTCCTAGCTATGATATTTCCAAAGATATGGACGAAAAACGGTCTGAGTCCAAATCCGGGCCCGTTTTGCTCTAGGAGGCCCAGGAGCCGAGAAAATCGCGAAAAACGAAAAAATCGACTTTAGAAAATTCCCGGACCCCTAGAAAAATCGGAAATCGTCTCACGAATCGAATGGCGCCAGCCAAATTGGCCTAGCTATGATATTTCCAAAGATATGGACGAAAAACGGTCTGAGTCCAAATCCGGGCCCGTTTTGCTCTAGGAAGCCCAGGAGCCGAGAAAATCGCGAAAAACGAAAAAATCGACTTTAGAAAATTGCCGGACCCCTAAAAAAATCGGAAATCGTCTCACGAATACAATGGCGCCAGGCAAATTATCATAGCTATGATATTTCCAGAGATATGGGCGAAAACCAGTGTGATTCCAAATCAGGGCCCGTTATGCTCTAGGAGGCCCAACAGCCGAGAAAAAGGCGAAAAACGAAAAAATCGAATGTGGACAATTCCCGGACCCCTAGAAAAATCGGAAATCGTCTCACGAATCGAATGGCGCCAGCCAAATTGTCCTAGCTTTGATATTTCCAAAGATATGGACGAAAAACGGTGTGTGGCCAAATCCGCGCCCGTTTTGCTCTAGGAGGCCCAGGAGCCGAGAAAATCGCGAAAAACGAAAAAATCGACTTTAGAAAATTCCCGGACCCCTAGAAAAATCGGAAATCGTCTCACGAATCGAATGGCGCCAGCCAAATTGGCCTAGCTATGATATTTCCAAAGATATGGGCGAAAAACGGTGTGTGGCCAAATCCGTGCCCGTTTTGCTCTAGGAGGCCCAGGAGCCGAGAAAATCGCGAAAAACGAAAAAATCGACTTCAGAAAATTCCCGGACCCCTAGAAAAATCGGGAATCGTCTCACGAATCCAATGGCGCCAGCCAAATTCTCCTAGCTATGATATTTCCAAAGATATGGACGAAAAACGGTCTGAGTCCAAATCCGGGCCCGTTTTGCTCAAGGAGCCCCAGGAGCCGAGAAAATCGCGAAAAACGAAAAAATCGACTCTAGAAAATTGCCGGACCCCTAAGACAATGGGAAATCGTCTCACGAATCGAATGGCGCCAGCCAAATTGTCCTAGCTATGATATTTCCAAAGATATGGGCGAAAAACGGTGTGTGGCCAAATCCGTGCCCGTTTTGCTCTAGGAGGCCCAGGAGCCGAGAAAAAGGCGAAAAACGAAAAAATCGACTGTGGACAATTCCCGGACCCCTAGAGAAATCGGAAATCGTCTCACGAATCCAATGGCGCCAGCCAAATTCTCCTAGCTATGATATTTCCAAAGATATGGACGAAAAACGGTCTGAGTCCAAATCCGGGCCCGTTTTGCTCTAGGAGGCCTAGGAGCCGAGAAAATCGCGAAAAACGAAAAAATCGACTTTAGAAAATTGCCGGACCCCTAGGAAAATCGGAAATCGTCTCACGAATCGAATGGCGCCAGCCAAATTGTCCTAGCTATGATATTTCCAAAGATATGGGCGAAAAACGGTGTGTGGCCAAATCCGTGCCCGTTTTGCTCTAGGAGGCCCAACAGCCGAGAAAAAGGCGAAAAACGAAAAAATCGAATGTGGACAATTCCCGGACCCCTAGAAAAATCGGAAATCGTCTCACGAATCGAATGGCGCCAGCCAAATTGTCCTAGCTTTGATATTTCCAAAGATATGGACGAAAAACGGTGTGTGGCCAAATCCGCGCCCGTTTTGCTCTAGGAGGCCCAGGAGCCGAGAAAATCCCGAAAAACGAAAAAATCGACTTTAGAAAATTCCCGGACCCCTAGAAAAATCGGAAATCGTCTCACGAATCCAATGGCGCCAGCCAAATTGTCCTAGCTATGATATTTCCAAAGATATGGGCGAAAAACGGTGTATGGCCAAATCCGTGCCCGTTTTGCTCTAGGAGGCCCAGGAGCCGAGAAAAAGGCGAAAAACGAAAAAATCGACTGTGGACAATTCCCGAACCCCTAGAAAAATCGGAAATCGTCTCACGAATCCAATGGCGTCAGCCAAATTCTTCTAGCTATGATATTTCCAAAGATATGGACGAAAAACAGTCTGAGTTCAAATCCGGCCCCGTTTTGCTCTAGGAGGCCCAGGAGCCGAGAAAATCGCGAAAAACGAAAAAATCGACTTTAGAAAATTGCCGGACCCCTAGGAAAATCGGAAATCGTCTCACGAATCGAATGGCGCCAGCCAAATTGTCCTAGCTATAATATTTCCAAAGATATGGGCGAAAAACGGTGTGTGGCCAAATCCGTGCCCGTATTGGTCTAGGAGGCCCAGGAGCCGAGAAAAAGGCGAAAAACGAAAAAATCGACTGTGGACAATTCCCGAAACCCTAGAAAAATCGGAAATCGTCTCACGAATCCAATGGCGTCAGCCAAATTCTCCTAGCTATGATATTTCCAAAGATATGGACGAAAAACGGTCTGAGTCCAAATCCGTGCCCGTTTTGCTCTAGGAGGCCCAGGAGCCGAGAAAATCGCGAAAAACGAAAAAATCGACTTTAGAAAATTCCCGGACCCCTAGGAAAATCGGAAATCGTCTCACGAATCGAATGGCGCCAGCCAAATTGTTCTAGCTATGATATTTCCAAAGATATGGACGAAAAACGGTCTGAGTCCAAATCCGGGCCCGTTTTGCTCTAGGAAGCCCAGGAGCCGAGAAAATCGCGAAAAACGAAAAAATCGACTTTAGAAAATTGCCGGACCCCTAAAAAAATCGGAAATCGTCTCACGAATACAATGGCGCCAGGCAAATTATCATAGCTATGATATTTCCAGAGATATGGGCGAAAACCAGTGTGATTCCAAATCAGGGCCCGTTTTGCTCTAGGAGGCCCAACAGCCGAGAAAAAGGCGAAAAACGAAAAAATCGAATGTGGACAATTCCCGGACCCCTAGAAAAATCGGAAATCGTCTCACGAATCGAATGGCGCCAGCCAAATTGTCCTAGCTTTGATATTTCCAAAGATATGGACGAAAAACGGTGTGTGGCCAAATCCGCGCCCGTTTTGCTCTAGGAGGCCCAGGAGCCGAGAAAATTGCGAAAAACGAAAAAATCGACTTTAGAAAATTCCCGGACCCCCAGAAAAATCGGAAATCGTCTCACGAATCGAATGGCGCCAGCCAAATTGGCCTAGCTATGATATTTCCAAAGATATGGGCGAAAAACGGTGTGTGGCCAAATCCGTGCCCGTTTTGCTCTAGGAGGCCCAGGAGCCGAGAAAAAGGCGAAAAACGAAAAAATCGACTGTGGACAATTCCCGAACCCCTAGAAAAATCGGAAATCGTCTCACGAATCCAATGGCGTCAGCCAAATTCTTCTAGCTATGATATTTCCAAAGATATGGACGAAAAACGGTCTGAGTTCAAATCCGGGCCCGTTTTGCTCTAGGAGGCCCAGGAGCCGAGAAAATCGCGAAAAACGAAAAAATCGACTTTAGAAAATTCCCGGACCCCTAGGAAAATCGGAAATCGTCTCACGAATCGAATGGCGCCAGCCAAATTGTCCTAGCTATGATATTTCCAAAGATATGGGCGAAAAACGGTGTGTGGCCAAATCCGTGCCCGTTTTGCTCTAGGAGGCCCAGGAGCCGAGAAAAAGGCGAAAAACGAAAAAATCGACTGTGGACAATTCCCGAACCCCTAGAAAAATCGGAAATCGTCTCACGAATCCAATGGCGTCAGCCAAATTCTTCTAGCTATGATATTTCCAAAGATATGGACGAAAAACGGTCTGAGTCCAAATCCGGGCCCGTTTTGCTCTAGGAAGCCCAGGAGCCGAGAAAATCGCGAAAAACGAAAAAATCGACTTTAGAAAATTGCCGGACCCCTAAAAAAATCGGAAATCGTCTCACGAATACAATGGCGCCAGGCAAATTGGCCTAGCTATGATATTTCCAAAGATATGGGCGAAAAACGGTGTGTGGCCAAATCCGTGCCCGTTTTGCTCTAGGAGGCCCAGGAGCCGAGAAAATCGCGAAAAACGAAAAAATCGACTTCAGAAAATTCCCGGACCCCTAGAAAAATCGGGAATCGTCTCACGAATCCAATGGCGCCAGCCAAATTCTCCTAGCTATGATATTTCCAAAGATATGGACGAAAAACGGTCTGAGTCCAAATCCGGGCCCGTTTTGCTCTAGGAGGCCCAGGAGCCGAGAAAATCGCGAAAAACGAAAAAATCGACTTTAGAAAATTGCCGGACCCCTAAGACAATGGGAAATCGTCTCACGAATCGAATGGCGCCAGCCAAATTGTCCTAGCTATGATATTTCCAAAGATATGGGCGAAAAACGGTGTGTGGCCAAATCCGTGCCCGTTTTGCTCTAGGAGGCCCAGGAGCCGAGAAAAAGGCGAAAAACGAAAAAATCGACTGTGGACAATTCCCGGACCCTTAGAGAAATCGGAAATCGTCTCACGAATCCAATGGCGCCAGCCAAATTCTCCTAGCTATGATATTTCCAAAGATATGGACGAAAAACGGTCTGAGTCCAAATCCGGGCCCGTTTTGCTCTAGGAGGCCCAGGAGCCGAGAAAATCGCGAAAAACGAAAAAATCGACTTTAGAAAATTGCCGGACCCCTAGGAAAATCGGAAATCGTCTCACGAATCGAATGGCGCCAGCCAAATTGTCCTAGCTATGATATTTCCAAAGATATGGGCGAAAAACGGTGTGTGGCCAAATCCGTGCCCGTTTTGCTCTAGGAGGCCCAACAGCCGAGAAAAAGGCGAAAAACGAAAAAATCGAATGTGGACAATTCCCGGACCCCTAGAAAAATCGGAAATCGTCTCACGAATCGAATGGCGCCACCCAAATTGTCCTAGCTTTGATATTTCCAAAGATATGGACGAAAAACGGTGTGTGGCCAAATCCGCGCCCGTTTTGCTCTAGGAGGCCCAGGAGCCGAGAAAATCCCGAAAAACGAAAAAATCGACTTTAGAAAATTCCCGGACCCCTAGAAAAATCGGAAATCGTCTCACGAATCCAATGGCGCCAGCCAAATTGTCCTAGCTATGATATTTCCAAAGATATGGGCGAAAAACGGTGTGTGGCCAAATCCGTGCCCGTTTTGCTCTAGGAGGCCCAGGAGCCGAGAAAAAGGCGAAAAACGAAAAAATCGACTGTGGACAATTCCCGAACCCCTAGAAAAATCGGAAATCGTCTCACGAATCCAATGGCGTCAGCCAAATTCTTCTAGCTATGATATTTCCAAAGATATGGACGAAAAACAGTCTGAGTTCAAATCCGGGCCCGTTTTGCTCTAGGAGGCCCAGGAGCCGAGAAAATCGCGAAAAACGAAAAAATCGACTTTAGAAAATTGCCGGACCCCTAGGAAAATCGGAAATCGTCTCACGAATCGAATGGCGCCAGCCATATTGTCCTAGCTATAATATTTCCAAAGATATGGGCGAAAAACGGTGTGTGGCCAAATCCGTGCCCGTTTTGCTCTAGGAGGCCCAGGAGCCGAGAAAAAGGCGAAAAACGAAGAAATCGACTGTGGACAATTCCCGAACCCCTAGAAAAATCGGAAATCGTCTCACGAATCCAATGGCGTCAGCCAAATTGTCCTAGCTATGATATTTCCAAAGATATGGACGAAAAACGGTCTGAGTCCAAATCCGGGCCCGTTTTGCTCTAGGAGGCCCAGGAGCCGAGAAAATCGCGAAAAACGAAAAAATCGACTTTAGAAAATTGCCGGACCCCTAGGAAAATCGGAAATCGTCTCACGAATCCAATGGCGTCAGCCAAATTCTTCTAGCTATGATATTTCCAAAGATATGGACGAAAAACAGTCTGAGTTCAAATCCGGGCCCGTTTTGCTCTAGGAGGCCCAGGAGCCGAGAAAATCGCGAAAAACGAAAAAATCGACTTTAGAAAATTGCCGGACCCCTAGGAAAATCGGAAATCGTCTCACGAATCGAATGGCGCCAGCCAAATTGTCCTAGCTATAATATTTCCAAAGATATGGGCGAAAAACGGTGTGTGGCCAAATCCGTGCCCGTATTGGTCTAGGAGGCCCAGGAGCCGAGAAAAAGGCGAAAAACGAAAAAATCGACTGTGGACAATTCCCGAACCCCTAGAAAAATCGGAAATCGTCTCACGAATCCAATGGCGTCAGCCAAATTCTCCTAGCTATGATATTTCCAAAGATATGGACGAAAAACGGTCTGAGTCCAAATCCGTGCCCGTTTTGCTCTAGGAGGCCCAGGAGCCGAGAAAATCGCGAAAAACGAAAAAATCGACTTTAGAAAATTCCCGGACCCCTAGGAAAATCGGAAATCGTCTCACGAATCGAATGGCGCCAGCCAAATTGTCCTAGCTATGATATTTCCAAAGATATGGACGAAAAACGGTCTGAGTCCAAATCCGGGCCCGTTTTGCTCTAGGAAGCCCAGGAGCCGAGAAAATCGCGAAAAACGAAAAAATCGACTTTGGTAAATTGCCGGACCCCTAAAAAAATCGGAAATCGTCTCACGAATACAATGGCGCCAGGCAAATTATCATAGCTATGATATTTCCAGAGATATGGGCGAAAACCAGTGTGATTCCAAATCAGGGCCCGTTTTGCTCTAGGAGGCCCAACAGCCGAGAAAAAGGCGAAAAACGAAAAAATCGAATGTGGACAATTCCCGGACCCCTAGAAAAATCGGAAATCGTCTCACGAATCGAATGGCGCCAGCCAAATTGTCCTAGCTTTGATATTTCCAAAGATATGGACGAAAAACGGTGTGTGGCCAAATCCGCGCCCGTTTTGCTCTAGGAGGCCCAGGAGCCGAGAAAATCGCGAAAAACGAAAAAATCGACTTTAGAAAATTCCCGGACCCCTAGAAAAATCGGAAATCGTCTCACGAATCCAATGGCGCCAGCCAAATTGTCCTAGCTATGATATTTCCAAAGATATGGACGAAAAACGATCCGAGTCCAAATCCGGGCCCGTTTTGCTCTAGGAGGCCCAGGAGCCGAGAAAATCGCGAAAAACGAAAAAATCGACTTTAGAAAATTGCCGGACCACTAAGACAATCGGAAATCGTCTCACTAATCGAATGGCGCCAGCCAAATTGTCCTAGCTATGATATTTCCAAAGATATGGGCGAAAAACGGTGTGTGGCCAAATCCGTGCCCGTTTTGCTCTAGGAGGCCCAGGAGCCGAGAAAAAGGCGAAAAACGAAAAAATCGACTGTGGACAATTCCCGGACCCCTAGAGAAATCGGAAATCGTCTCACGAATCGAATGGCGCCAGCCAAATTGTCCTAGCTATGATATTTCCAAAGATATGGACGAAAAACGGTCTGAGTCCAAATCCGGGCCCGTTTTGCTCTAGGAGGCCCAGGAGCCGAGAAAATCGCGAAAAACGAAAAAATCGACTTTAGAAAATTGCCGGACCCCTAGGAAAATCGGAAATCGTCTCACGAATCGAATGGCGCCAGCCAAATTGTCCTAGCTATAATATTTCCAAAGATATGGACGAAAAACGGTGTGTGGCCAAATCCGTGCCCGTTTTGCTCTAGGAGGCCCAGGAGACGAGAAAAAGGCGAAAAACGAAAAAATCGACTGTGGACAATTCCCGGACCCCTAGAAAAATCGGAAATCGTCTCACGAATCCAATGGCGCCAGCCAAATTGTCCTAGCTTTGATATTTCCAAAGATATGGACGAAAAACGGTGTGTGGCCAAATCCGCGCCCGTTTTGCTCTAGGAGGCCCAGGAGCCGAGAAAATCGCGAAAAACGAAAAAATCGACTTTAGAAAATTCCCGGACCCCTAGAAAAAACGGAAATCGTCTCACGAATCCAATGGCGCCAGCCAAATTGTCCTAGCTATGATATTTCCAAAGATATGGACGAAAAACGATCCGAGTCCAAATCCGGGCCCGTTTTGCTCTAGGAGGCCCAGGAGCCGAGAAAATCGCGAAAAACGAAAAAATCGACTTTAGAAAATTCCCGGACCCCTAGAAAAATCGGAAATCGTCTCACGAATCGAATGGCGCCAGCCAAATTGGCCTAGCTATGATATTTCCAAAGATATGGACGAAAAACGGTCTGAGTCCAAATCCGGGCCCGTTTTGCTCTAGGAAGCCCAGGAGCCGAGAAAATCGCGAAAAACGAAAAAATCGACTTCAGAAAATTCCCGGACCCCTAGAAAAATCGGAAATCGTCTCACGAATACATGGCGCCAGGCAAATTGGCCTAGCTATGATATTTCCAAAGATATGGCCGAAAAACGGTCTGAGTCCAAATCCGGGCCCGTTTTGCTCTAGGAAGCCCAGGAGCCGAGAAAATCGCGAAAAACGAAAAAATCGACTTTAGAAAATTGCAGGACCCCTAAAAAAATCGGAAATCGTCTCACGAATACATGGCGCCAGGCAAATTATCATAGCTATGATATTTCCAGAGATATGGGCGAAAACCAGTGTGATTCCAAATCAGGGCCCGTTTTGCTCTAGGAGGCCCACCAGCCGAGAAAAAGGCGAAAAACGAAAAAATCGAATGTGGACAATTCCCGGACCCCTAGAAAAATCGGAAATCGTCTCACGAATCGAATGGCGCCAGCCAAATTGTCCTAGCTTTGATATTTCCAAAGATATGGACGAAAAACGGTGTGTGGCCAAATCCGCGCCCGTTTTGCTCTAGGAGGCCCAGGAGCCGAGAAAATCGCGAAAAACGAAAAAATCGACT